>NC_052161.1:22722387-22831175 GCF_902713615.1 Scyliorhinus canicula
TATTTTACAGACTAAAAAAAAAAATCAGCTGGAAATTAAATAAAACAGAGATGCAGGGCCTTGCAATGTGTTGTACCTGCGTGGTGTGGAAGATGGTGGACCCCATTGAGGTTCCTAATGAACACATCTGTAGCAAGTGTTGGTTGTTTGAGCAACTTTGGCTCAGAGTTGATGAGCTGGAATCTGAGCTTTGGACGCTGTGACATAGCAGGGAGGGAGAGGTTAACTGGATGCTTTGTTTCAAGAGGTAGTCACACCCCTTAGATAACTCCTGGAATTTGGCTAGTGGTCAGGGACAGGAAGGTGTGACTTTGAGTGAGGCAGGTAGAGGGATCCAGGAGGTAGGGTTGCAGGAGCCTCAGCCCTTGTCCTTGACCAACAGGTTTGAGATTCTTGCTCCCTGTGCGAGTTCACTTGTATGGAAAATTAGAGAAACAGCGTTAAAGGCGAAGGTAGAAGTGCAGGAAAATGATCAGGACTTTAAACTAGGTAAAGGGGAGGGCTCAGGAGAGGTTAGTAACATTACCAGAACAAATAATAGAACAGAGAGTATGGAAGGTGGCAAGAATCTAACTTCAGGCACAGCAGATAAGGGGACAACTATGAGAAGGGGGGCAGTCAATGCAGGACTGAGGGTGTTGCACCTAAATGCGTGCATTATACGAAACAAGATAAATGAGCTTGTAGCGCACATTGGGGCAGCACGGTAGCACACGTGGCTTAGCACTGTGGCTTCACAGCGCCAGGGTCCCAGGTTCGATTCCCCACTGGGTCACTGGCTGTGCGGAGTCTGCACGTTCTCCCCATGTCTGCGTGGATTTCTTCCAGGTGCTCCAGTTTCCTCCCACAGTCCAAAGACGTGCAGGTTAGGTGGATTGGCCATGCTAAATTGCTCTTAGTGTCCAAAAATGTCAGGAGGGGTTATTGGGTTATGGGGATAGGGTAGAGGTGAAGGCTTAAGTGGGTCGGTGCAGACTCGATGGGCCGAATGGCCTCCTTCTGCACTGTATGTTCTATGTATCTGTGTATTGAAATTGACAGGAACGATGTGGGCATCACAGAGATGTGACTTCAAAGGGACTGGGATCTAAATATCCAAGGAAACGTGTCCTATTGAAAGGACAGGCGGGTGGGCAGAAGGGGTGACGGTGCCTTGCACGTGAGAAATGAATTTTAATTGATAACAAGTAGTAACATAGGGTTGGAAGGCGTAGAACCTGTGTGGGAGGAGTTGAGAAATCACAAAGGAAATAAGACCCTGGTGGGAGTTATGTACAGGGTCCTAGCAGCAGTCAGAATGTGGGACAGAAAATAAATCAGCAGATAGAAAAGAAATATAAGAAAGGCAATAATGAAAAGTCATGGGGGACTTCAATATGCAGGTGGACTGGGAAAATCAGGTTGGCAAGAATGAACATTGGAGCACTGGAAAATGATGCTGGAGAAGTAGGTAATAGGGAACATAGAAATGGCAGAGGAACTGGATAGGTACTTGCATCACACTTCACGGTGGAAGACACCAGTGACCAGTGGCACACCAGAACTTCAAGAGAGTCAGAGGGTAGAGGTGAGTGTTTTGGCCATCACTAAGGAGAAGTTGTTGGAAAAGCTGAAGTTCCGAAGGTGGATAAATCACTCGAACAGGATAGACTACACCCAGGATTCTGAAGGAGATAGCTGAAGAGATTGTGGAAGCATTGGTGGTGATCTTTCAAGAATCACTGGAGGCAGGCAGGGTCCATATGAGGAGAGATTGATTAGGTTAGGATTGTTCTCGCTGGAGTTCAGAAGAATGAAGGGCGATCTCATAGAGACTCACAAAATTGTTACAGGACTAGACAGGGTAGATGCATAGAAGATGTTCCCAATGGTGGGTGTGTCCAGAACAAGGGGTCACAGTCTGAGGATTCAGGGTAAACCATTTCGGACAGAGATGACAAAACATTCCTTCACCCAAAGAGTGGTGAGCCTGTAGAATTCATTACCACAGGAAGTAGTTGATGCTAAAACATTGAATATATTCAAGAGGTGGCTAGATATAGCACTTGGGGCAAATGGGATCAAAGGTTATGGGAGGAAAGCAGGATTCCCCTCTTTAAGAAAGGAGGGAAGCAAAAGATGGAGGAAATTATAGCCCAATTTATCCACCTTTGGAACTTGCAGCTTTTCCAACAACTTCTCCTTAGTGATGACCATTACACTCATCTCTACCCTCCGACTCTCTTGAAGTTCTGGTGTGCCACTGGTGTCTTCCACCGTGAAGACTGATGCAATTATCTATTCAGTTCCTCTGCCATTTCTTTGTTCCCCATTACCTACTTCACCAGCATCATTTTTCAGTGCTGCAATGTCCATTCTTGCTAACCTAATTTTCCCAGTCCACCTGCATATTGAATTACAGCAAAATGGCCTGACTTTGGTCGTTAATACGAGTTTGGAGTCTATTATTAAGGATAAGATTACCATGCCCTTGGAAGGGCATGGTACAATAAGGCTGAATCAACACAGCTTAATCAAGGGGAGGTCATGTCTGACAACTTTGTTAGAATTCTTTAAGGGGGAATGATGAAGTTAGACAAAGGAGAGCCAGTGGATGTGATCTATTTGGATTTCCAGAAGGCCTTTGGCAAGGGGCCCTACAGGAGGCTGCTAAATAAGATAAGAACCCATGGTGTTCAGGGAAAAAGGTTATTCATGAGGGTGCCATCTTCTCAACTTTGCCCCTCACCTGATGTGTGGTGATTCTCAGGTTAAACTACCAGCAGTCAGCTCTCTCCCTCAAACGGGAAAGCAGCCTATGGTCATCTGGGATGACAGTCACTTTACCGTACCTTTACTGGCATGGATATAGGATTGGCTGACTGGCAGAGAGTAGGGTCATTTACAGGATGGCAGTCAGTAACTAGTGATGTGCCTCAGAGGTCGGTGCTGGGACCTCAACTTTTCACAATGTACATTAACAATCTGGAAGAAGGCACTGAAGGCACTGTTGCTAAGTTTGCAGATGATACAAAGATATGTAGATGGACTGATAGTATTAAGGAAGCGGGAAGGCTGCAGAAAGACTTGGACAGGCTAGACGAGTGGACAAAGAAATGACAGATGGAATACAATGTGGAAAAGTGTGAGGTTATGCATTTTGGAAGGAGGAATGGAGGAATGTGATCTTAAGGTTATCTTAAGGCTAACGTGCAGGTCCAGTCAGCAGTTAGGAAGGCAAATGCAATTTTAGCATTCATGTCAAGAGGGCTAGAATACAAGACCAGGGATGTACTTCTGAGACTGTATAAGGCTCTGGTCAGACCCATTTGGAGTATTGTGAGCAGTTTTGGGCCCTGCATCTAAGGAAGGATGTGCTAGCCTTGGAAAGGGGCCAGAGGAGGTTCAACATAATGATCTCTGGAATAAAGAACTTGTCGTATGAGGAACGGTTGAGGACTCTGGATCTGTGCTCGTTGGAGTTTAGAAGGATGAGGAGGGATCTTATTGAAACTTACAGGATACTGTGAGGCCTGGATAGAGCAGACGTGGAGAGGATGTTTTCACTTGCAGAAAAAACTAGAACCAGAGTGCACAATCTTAGACTAAAGGGACGATCCTTTAAAACAGAGATGAGAGGAATTTTTTCAGCCAGAGGATAGTGAATCAGTGGAACTCTTTGATGCAGAAGGCTGCGGAGGCCAAATCACTGAGTGTCTTTAAGACAGAGATAGATAGGTTCTTGATTAATAAGGGGATCAGGAGTTCTGGAAAGAAGGCAGGAGAATGGGGTGAGAAAAATATCAGCCATGTTTGAATGGCAGAGCAGACTCAATGGGCGCGATTCTCCGCTGCCCACGACGGGTCGGAGAATAGCGGGAGGGCCTTCCCGACAAGTTTCACGCCCTCCCGCTATTCTCCCCCCCCCCCCCCCCACGGCCGCCCCACGACACGAATCGCTGCTCGGCATTTTTTACGGCAAGCAGCGATTCTCCCCTGGCCAATGGGCCGAGTTCCCAGGCCTTTACGGCCATTTTCACGAACGCAAACACACCTGCTCTCAGCGTTCGTGAAAACGGCCGCAAAGTGCCGTCCCGGATAACCATGGCACCGATTGGCACGGCCGCACCACGGCCGTGCCAAGGATGGCATGAGCCCGCGATCGGTGGGCACCGACCTCGGGCAGCGGGTCCGATACCGTTTTTTACGGCAAACAGCGATTCTCCCCTGGCCGATGGGCCGAGTTCCCAGGCCTTTACGGCCGTTTTCACGAACGCGATCACACCTGCTCTCAACGTTCGTGAAAACGGCCGCAAAGTGCCGTCCCGGACAACCATGGCACCGATTGGCACGGCCACACCACGGCCGTGCCAAGGGTGACATGGGCCTGCGATCAGTGGGTCCGATACCCGCGCACTATTTGTTCTTCCGCCGCCCCGCAGGATCAGTCCGCGGGGCGGCTGAGGGGCATGACGGCACGCGCATGCACGGGTTTGACGCGTCTGCGTGATGACGTCATCCGCGCATGCGCGGGTTGGAGCCGTCCAACCCGCGCATGCGCGGCTGACGTCATCATGCACGTCAGCCGCCGTGACTCTTGGCGCGCGGACTTAGCGACGGTCGCTAAGTCCGCGATGCCGTCCTTCACGGGGCCCCGCTGCTAGCCCCGCCCGGGGGGGGAGAATCGGGTCCTGGGAGGGGGCGCGGAGGCTGCCGTGAAATACGGCAAGTTTCACGGCAGCCTTTACGACTCGCCGCACTTGCGGAGAATCGCGCCCAATGGGCCAAGTGGCCTAATTCTGCTCCTATGTTTTATGGTCTTATTCCACCATTCCTCTCGCACTTGGATAGTGTCCTGTCTTTGCCTGAATTATAACGCTGCTCTTTACAAAGCAGTCTGTGGTGTTCTCTGAAACTAACTGAACTATGTTTAAAGTTTATTAAGATTTTGTTACAAAGAAGAACTAGGATGTGCAACTGACTTAGAAACTGAAATTACTGAGCAGCTCGAATTAGTGGGAGAACTTGCAAGACAAAACTTACTGCTGTAAATTCATCATAGTTCGTACATGGAATACCAATGAATCCATTTCTGGTTCGGATGCTCTCTGTGTAATATTTATATGACCGTAAGTGGTTGCATGCTGCAAAATTACGTGTACCTTTAAAAGAACCAGCACATATTTGCACAGTTTATTGCAAAGAATGAAAAAACATATTTTAATAAAGCATAAGCTGTCAACACCTAACTGATAGATAATTACATATACTGATTTAGTATAATGAATGTGAAATTTAAGTGTTCTGAAGCAAGCAATGAATAAAAAAATGTTTTCGTACCTTCCCAAATGCCATTAATATCAATTATAGTTGAAACAATATTTTTGTCACATCCGGGCATTAATTCTCCACCATTTGGATAGAAGTCAAGGTGTCCAACGGGTTCGAACAATCCAAAGCCTGTTACATTATTGAATTACAAATAGAAAGTTGTAAAAATCAATTATAGCTTTCTGTAGCTGAATAATCTTTTGCAGAAAATCTTACCAAGGTAAGGAATCAATGGAGCACCGTTAGTGTGGATAACGTCAACAAACACTGCATCCGAAATATCTAGCCGAACTTCAATGGGCGTGTTCTTAAAAAAAGGTTTGGCTGGATCTAGACCTACAGTAAATAATAAACTTAATGAACTGCAGTGAATGCAAACTTTTCACAGTAGTTTTTCATGACACACTATTGTTATTTATATATTTGGATATATTGTATGCAGAGTGCACTTACTTTTACATTTTGAGCCCCACTGATTATTGTACACATATGATGACCACTGTCTTTTCCAATGGTTGACTCAATTTAGTCCCAAGCAGCTATGTCCACAGGTGAAAGGTACCCAGGCGTAGCTGTCAGTGTGTTTCGGAATATGCAACATTTCTACATTTTTGTGCCCCACCATAGGTATGTAGTACGCCTAGCATGAGTAATACACTAGCTCTAAGCCTCATCTATTCCCTGTGGAAGTTGTCTTCACGGCCTTCATTTCTGAGTCAGACTGCCAATTAGTGTAAAATTCTGCATAATTTTATGCTGTGCATTACACATCATTGGAATCTAGATTGACACTTTCCAAATTTACTTCACTCAGAACGCTGACGACTGGCAGGTACAAGAGACCTTCATCTCGCTGGTCTAGACTGAATCCCAATTCAGCTAGCAGAATGACTAAATTCTAATGCATGTTCCGTTGAACTCCCTGTGCTTCTAAAATGTTGTTTTACATTTCTGCAGTCTTTCGCTCAGGCAGCCTTGGGTAATTACCTGCCTTCTCTCACACATACATCAACAAATCAAGCGAGCGTGACAGTCTTCAGCGACTGTGCATGAACAACAGAACACTAACTCATGACACGCATGCAATATTTTATTTTGTCATTGTCAGCGAAGTTCCTTGGGGACAATATTTTAGCTTCAGTGAAGGAAACAGAAGATTAAAACACATTTGTAGAACAACGGACGGTTTTTGCTTGTTTCTTTACAGTATTTCCTGAATACTGAAACATTTACCTGTGATTCTTCCAATCCCTGGAATGCGTGTTCCTGTTTCTCCAGCAGCATGACCGCCTAGACTGTGGCCAATAATGTGGACCTTGGAACGTGTGTAGTTAAAATCTTTCTGAATACATAAATGAGTAGATTTTAATATGACTACTATTCTTCTTAGAAGTATAATATGTTGTAACTCTTCAGTAAGTTTGGCTTTACCTCTAACACATCAATAAGATATGCGATTTCTGCACCAACCACTCGGATATTGTTAACGGCCTGATCATACAGGGTTCTTGAACCACGTACCCAGTCAACACAAATGCAATTCACATCTTCCACTTCAAACAGTTCCTTAAAAATAAATCCACAACAATAAATACAATTGGCATTTATATTGCAATCTTTAATGTAGTAAAACTTCCCAAGATGCTTCACAGAGAGATTGTCAGAAGTTTAAAAAAAGACACATTAGAAAACAGGTCATGATGTGGAGATGTTGGCGTTGGGACTGGGGTGAGCACAGTAAGAAGTCTTACAGCACCAGGTTAAAGTCCAACAGGCTTGTTTCAAATCACTAGCTTTTGGAGCACTGCTCCTTCATCAAGTGAGTCATCATCACCCGATGAGGGAGCTGATCTACGAAAGCTCGTGATTCCAAACAAACAAGTTGGACTTTTAAAAAAAAAAATTTAAAGTATCCAATTCATTTTTTTTCCAATTAAGGGGAAATTTAGCATGGCCAATCCACCTACCCATTGCCCAACATCTTTGGGTTGTGGGGGCAAAACCCACGCAAACACGGGGAGAATGTGCAAACTCCAGACAGTGACCCAGAGCCAGGATCGAACCTGGAACCTTGGCGCTGTGAGGCAGTACAGCTAACCCACTGTGCCACTGTGCCACTGTGACTTTAACCTGGTGTTGCAAAACTTCTTACTGTAAAAGAAAAGGTGATAAGGGGAGGAGTGAGGGTGGGGAGGACCCTACTACAGAGGCAGAGGCAGCAGGGGGGGTTGGCGTTGCCAAACTTCCTTCATTATTATTGGGAGGCGAATGTGGACAAGGTGCAGCAGTGGTGGGAAGGAGAAGGGGTAGAGTGGGTTAGGATAGAGGAGGAATCTTGGAATGGGTCTACTTTGAGGGCTATGGTGACAGCAGCATTGCCAATGGCTCCGAGTAGGTATTCAGGGAGCCCAGTGGTGCAGTCCACAGTGAAGACATGGAATCAGTTGAGGAGGCATTTTAGGGTGGAAGGGATGTTGGTGCTAACGCCGCTGTGCGAGAATCATGGGTTTGAGCTGGGGGGGATGGATGGTGAATACAGGAGGTGGAGGGAAGTGAGGCTGGTCAAGGTGAGGGATTTGTATTTGGAGGAAGGGTTCGCCAGTCTGGTGGAGCTAAGGGAGAGGGTAGAGCTGTAGAGGGTAGAGAGGGGGAGTGAGTTCAGGTATCTACAAATTAGGGACTTTGCACGAAAGGTCTGGAAGGGCTTAGATTGATTAGATTAGATTAGATTGGGGGAGGAAATAAAAAAAATAATAATTAGGGTTAGGGTTAGGGTTAGATTGCCGGGATACACCCTGCTGGAGCGACTGCTGCTTCCGGATGTGGAAGGGGAGGGAAGAATTGGGGATATATATAAGTGGCTGGGGGAGCAGGGAGGCGAGCGGGTGGTGAAGATCAAGGAGAAATGGGAAGCGGAGTCGGGTATGGAGATCAATTGGGGAGTATGGAGTGAGACACTGCGAAGGGTAAACGGGACCTCCTCTTGTGCAAGGATGAGCCTGACACAGTTTAAGGTGGCGCACAGGGTGCATATGACTCGGGCGAGAATGAGTGGGTTCTTTCAGGGGATAGCAGATGAGTGTGAGAGGTGTGGGCGGGGGCCAGCAAATCATGTGCACATGTTTTGGGGTTGTGAAAAATTGGGAAGATTCTGGGCGGGAGTGTTCGCGGTCTTAGCCAGGATAGTGGAGGGGGGAGTGGACCCGGACCCTTTGGTGGCGGTGTTTGGGGTTTCAGAGAAGCCGGAGCTCATGGAGAGGAGGAAGGCCGATATCTTGGCCTTCGCCTCTCTGATTGCACGGCGACGAGTTTTGCTGGAGTGACAGTCAGCATCACCACCGGGGGTAGCAGCATGGTTGGGTGACCTGTATGACTTCCTGCGGTTAGAGAAGGTAAAGTATGGAGTTAAGGGGCTCAGCAGGGGGGTTTGAGAAAAGGTGGGGGATGTTTGTGACCGTGTTTGAGGAGCTGTTCATCGTAGGGGGGGTGGGGGTGGGGTGAAAAAGGAGAAAAATCTGTACACACTGGATAGGTGATTGTTGGGAAGGATGTTTCCCGGGGTGTTTATTTGCTGTAACCTACTTTGAAACAAGTTTGAATTTAAAAAAAATCAATTGCAAGGACTTTGGAAAACAAAATGAGATTGTAAATAAGGAGCTGGACTTTCCGGGTATCGCAGTCCGTGTGACCTCCCCCCACCCCGGCCACTCTCGCCTGGCTAAAAGATGGGGGGGGTGGCCATTCGCCTTCCCCCAGAAATTTAACGCTAGAAGCACGGTTAATTGTTTCTGAGCAAAACATCACCTCTTTTTCAGGAGGAGGTCCGGCTTATGGAGCTGCCAGCCAATCCAGTTGGCCACTAGCTCTGTAGTCCCAACTGTGGCAGCCGAGAGTGGTGGCTACCGCTATAATTACAGGCACTCCCTGAGCCAAACAGCCCAGGCAAGTCTGTAGTACGGGATCTTGGTGAAACGTTGAGGGGGTGGTTTGGGGTTAAGAGGCCAGGAGGGAGTGTTTAAGAGGGGATGGCCAGAGGGTTGGGGGGGGGGGGGGGGGGAGGGGGTCTCCCTAATGGACACAGAGGGTCCGTGAATGAGATTACCCCACCACTTTCCCCAAACCAGCCATGCAGCTAAAGCTGCCGAACTTCCCACATGGTGTGGCTCTCCCCTGCTGGAGGTAATATACCAAGATTAGGCCCTTATTCGCCACTTAGAAGCGTCAGTCGGCCTAACGGTGGGTGGACTTCTCCATGCCTCCTTCACACACTGGTGTTGCAGACAGGTAGACGGAGGACAGCTCAATGCGGGAAAGCCACTCGCTGGATTTTACATGCCCTCCCACCTTCAAACCCTGTGTGGGAGCATAAAGTCCAGCCCAAGCTGATAGTTTGCAAGAACAGGGGGATCGATGCTGGGGTCTTTGGTAAGGAAGATGATAATGTGGGATTTGAAAGGGAGAAGGGAATGGTACAGTATCAACTGGTCAGAAACTGAAAATTGGATGATAAAAGGTTAAATGAAAATGGGTCAGGAAGCGCGAGTTGATCTCATGGACAGGGTGAACGTTTGGAGGGTTTAAATAGAGAAAAGCAAGAGACAAAACTGGGTTTAAGGCTATGACTCGGGGAATCTATGGGGGCTGTGGGTGGGGTTTTGCTTGATGGGCAACAGAGGAAGGTACAGCTGATACAACTTAACTGATCATTTTAATCTTATTGATAGAAACGTTCATCAATTTCTGAAATATGCTGTGTGGAGAAAGGGAGAACAGCAGAGAGGGGTTTAAGGAGAAAGATATTTGTGGAGAGTAGAACCAGTTTTATCTTTGCTTTTCATCATAATCTTAAAGACTATGGGGCGGGATTCTCCGACCCCATGCCGTGTCAGAGAATCGCTGGGGCGGGCGCGAATCACATGACGCCGCTCGTCGATTCTCTGGCGACCGGAGAATCGGTGTTAATGGCGCCGGCACGGTCAGTGTGGCGCCAGTCGGGGGTCGCTCAACGCGTGTGTGTCCCCCCCCCCCCGCGATTCTCAGCGCTTGACGGGCCGAATGCCCCCCGTGAGTTCGGCCGAGTCCCGCCAGCGCTGTTCACATGTGGTCCTACCCGGTGGGACCTCGACGTTCATGCTGTAGGGGCCGTCCCTAATGTGGGGGAGGAGGGATCCGACTCTGGGTGGGGGGCCTCCATGGTGGCCTGGCCTGCGATCCCCGGGGCGGGAGGGGGGGCTATGTTCCTCTGGACCGGGCCCCTGTAGGGCTCCGCCATGTTGCCCGGGAGCCGACACGGAGAAGGCAACCCACGCGCATGCGCCAACTCGCGCCGGCCGTGGCGCGCATGTGTGAACTCGTGCCGGCTGTGCTGCCGCTCTTCTCGGCAGCTGGCGCTGCGTGAGGCGCTCCTGTGCTGTGCTACCCCCCTGTGCGCCGCAGGATCGCTGATCCTACGGTCCAGATGTTGCCATCGTAAAACACTCTGCCATTTAAGATGGCGTCAAAACTTGGCCCCAGGATCGGAGAACCCCGCCCAAGATTTTTTGGAGGATAGCGAGACTTGCTGATGCTTGGTGTGGCCCAGTCAGATCTGGTGGCAGATGATTAAACTGGCTTTGTACCAGAAAGCTTCAAGTCTCTTGAACTTAAAGCAGCAAAATTAGGAGTCACGTCATGGGAAAAGTAGAATGGGTGAGGGATTTGCTGGTGAAAGGACATTAAATAATTACGTGAATCAAGAGCTACAGAACTATTGTGGAGAATAGACCACAGGCTAAGCATTGTCAGTTTGAAAGTGCAGTTATAAGTAATGTGAATGGAGAATTGGGTTTGAAAAGAGTGGTGATCTGTGTGTCATCAACGATCAAAATCGTGGGAGCAAAGAGGTAATGGAAAAAGGCAATGCGAGGTATCTGCATGAGTATGGATACAATAGTTTATATAAAGGGAATGGCTTAGGTTTGATGGAAGAGCAATACATTAAAAAGAAGAAGAGAAGTCAAAGAGGAACTGAGATGGAGATTGATGTGCTGATGATGAGCAGTTATTCAGGGCAAAGGCTAAAGGAGGAGAGAGACTATTTTGATGAGAAGCAAGGGTAGGGTTTGTAAGTGTGGTTGATAACAAGGATTTTCATGGAGAGAAAAGAGGGTTGACCAAGAGGAAACGCTCAAGGGAGCAGAAAGTAGCAGTAAGGATTGCATTTAAACATTTGACTAAGAGGTGAACGTATATGAGTTTCAATCAGAACTACTGCGATGATATTAACATTTTGTATTTTATATTTGTTCCAGCGATTACCTTGCACATGTCAGAGAGCCATGATTCTTCCCCCTTGTCTATATACCCATGAATTATGAAGCGGGTTTTGTGGGTCGGGTCAAAATTAGAGCCTTTTATTGTTGAAGGATTTATGGCAGTAATTTCCTGTGGAGAAAGTATATCTGTAATTGTGCTCTCAAATAACAACATTAAAGCAGCTACATTATCTTGGTAGAAGATCGAACAATACAGCTCTCATATTCTCAATGCGTATGTTTTAACAATGCATGATAGTATCACCATGTCCATACTCACATTGTTTAAATGTTATTAAGTATTTAAATACTGTAGAATTAGAATAACTTTCACTTCCAGCAGATAGAACTGTGTTCCATGTGAGATTTACACACTAAAATACAACATTTAGTGTAATGAAAATTGTGTAGAATATACAATGGAGCTTAATTTAAATCCCTGTTCCCTTATATTCCTTGTAAAATTACTGTCGTTTCAACTACTGATTAAATATATTACATAATATGATTTCTTGCTGAATGACAATTTAATTTCTGTACCACAGTCTAGCTCACTGTTTTTCTACCCATCCAATTTACATCCAGATATCAAGCTGAGAGGTATCTCTGTAGCCTCTGACTCAGATGTTTGAGCATTTAAGGATTTCAACATTCAATATAAGGGGCGGGAGTCTCCATCCCGCCAGCCCCGTTTTCCGGCGCAGCGCATCCCCGCTGGCAGCGAGATTCTCAGCCGGCCAATGGAGCTTCCCGTGGTGGCTATCCCATGCTGTCGGGAAACCTGCAGGTGTGGATGCCCTGCCGACGAAGCAGAGGGTGACGTCGACGGAGAATCCCGGACCGGGGTGTTTCGTCAGTGCAGGACTGAGAGGGTGCTGCCAACTCAGAG
Organism: Scyliorhinus canicula; assembly: GCF_902713615.1. Lineage (NCBI taxonomy): Eukaryota > Metazoa > Chordata > Chondrichthyes > Carcharhiniformes > Scyliorhinidae > Scyliorhinus > Scyliorhinus canicula. The sequence goes on from NC_052161.1 coordinate 22,734,880, forward strand.
ATATTGGCCCTGATTCCAACTCAAGAGGAGGGAGGGAATAGGGGAGGGGTGCTGGGGAAGATCGGGCCTCCTTCAGGTCCTGCTAAGTTTGATGACCTGACTAACAGTTGTTATCCCCATTTCCTGGCTGCATTGGGAAGATGTCCATTAGGCAAGTTGGCCTTTGACACCAAACAACAGACAGGGGATGGAGAGGCGGGACAGAAGGATTAGATGCCTCAGAACAAATTATCTTTTAGCCCCACAATCCTTACCTCACTTTAGCTGAGGATGAATGATCTCAGCTGTGCCACCAGGGTAAATCCATCACTTCATTGCTCTTAACTCATAGACTCACCTGCCCATCACATATTCACTGGCATCGTGCATGCTGTCAACTCAAGGAACATCACCACTCACTCTTACATACACACATTCACACACTCAATATACATACATATCAGGCATCTTTATCATCCATCTTTGTATGCATCATACTTTCCCCATCTGTCTTTATCCAGGAAAAGATCATCCACAACAATAGGGAGAGTCCCGGACCGGGGTGGAAGGCCGACATTAGGGTCCTTATTCTGTTTGAGGTGTGTGCCGTCACACTAGCTGGTAAGAACGTAGACTTTGCCTGTGGTGGTGATAAGAGGGGCAGTACATGCCCAAGTGAAGATCCTGCACCAGGTTATCCCACAGATGACACGGAGTGCATTGCCTTCTTTTCAAGGTGCCTGTCATGCATTAATTATTTTCTCTATGCTCTTTTACAGGCACCTCTGGAAAGCACACAAGGCCACCCGCAAACCAGACCCTCAACTCAAGTCCCGAGGACACCTCGGATGAGGAACTTGAAGCCAGCACTAGACTTGGCACAGCGCTCACCCACACCTGCACAGACATACCTCAGTAGGACTTGTATCTAGATCAGGTTCCGATTCACAATCCGGTGAGCACAGCACACAATCTGGTCCACAGCAGGTGTGTGCAGAGATATCTAGGGTGGCCAGCACTCAGAGGACAGCTGAAGGTTACAAATCTGCTGAATCTCAGTCAGAAGACAAGCCTCTGGACTCTGCACCAGCGCATAGGTCGAGGAGATTGCACCTGCCCCACAGCAGGAGACCCAAAGTTGTGGCCATGACTAGTAACCCAGAGACCTGGGATAATGCTCTGGGGACTCAGGTTCGAATCCCACCATGGTAGATGGTGAAATTTGAAAAGAATAAAAATCTGGCATTAAAAGTCTAATGATGACCATGAAACCATTGGAAAAAGCTACATGGTTCACTAATGTTCTCACCTGGTCTGGCCTACGTGTGACTCCAGATCCACAATAATGTGGTTGATTCTTAAATGCAATCAGGGATGGGCAATAAATGCTGGCCCAGCCCCACAGCGACATCCACACCTCATGAACAAATTTTGAAAAGGCCTGGGGCACATCAGGTCTTGACTTTCCAGAAGACACCCACTGAAGAAGTCATCAAAGACAGCAGGACGTGGTAGTCAGCAGGCTACCACATTAGCTCCACTGTGGATGTTGGGGAAGCACCAAGACGTAGTAGTAGGGTTAGGAAATTTAAGAAATATTAGAAGTACAACAATGGCACAGGTGTGCACCACATGTTTACAATACTAACCAATGTAAATATAATTGCATACATTTAGCATCTACTTTTGTTTCCCTCCCCCCACACTCATTGCCGTGTCGCTATCATGAGTCTATATAGTCTGATTCCATGTCACCACAGTGTGTTCCCATACTCCTATCATTCCCAGCATCAGTGATGCCTCACCCTTAATGTAAAGTGTGCTTGTGGCATAACCTGGTTCACATGTTTTGCAGAGTCATGTAATGCTATTTCTTGGCTGCGTACATTTGAGACTGAGGTGTACTCCCAGCTTGTCCGCTTTAAAGAAAGGACAAGATTTAATGTAGAAGGAGAAACGTTTAAAGGAATGGAGAAGATTCATATATCCTGGAATTCCATATACTCTCGGTCATCCATCAAGGTTTTCATGCTATGAGTCTTTCTTCTTAGCTTGCTTGTGCTTCTGTGCATTTCCAACTTTCCGAGTGTTCATCTTCCATCAAGCAAACTGGCCTGTAATGTCCTGGAGCAGGAATTTTCACTCTCCCAGCGGTGTGATTTGTGGTGGCAAAGGCAGCCCGCCTTCGCCGCTGTCAACGGGGTTTCCTGTTGTCTACATCGTCCGCCACCGGGGAAACCCGTGGCGGGGGTCACCAGCGGCAGGACTGGAAGGTCCTCCCAGCGGGAATGGCTTGAAAATTCGCCCCCTGTTTTCTGCCTCACCCTCTTCTTGAATAGAGGGGTTATATTTACTACTTTCCAGTCTAATGGACCTTTCCAGGGTCTAACGGATTTTGGAAAATGAACACCACGCATCTGCTACCTCATCAGCCACACTTCTGTCAAGAGCCTGGGATGCAAGTCCAATAGGACCCGGTGACTTGTCAACCCGCAGCTCCCTCAGGTTTCTCAGTACCACTTCCCTTGTGATTGCAATTTCACCAACTTCCTCTCTCCCTTCCACGTGTTATGAGAATATTTTTTGTACCTTTTATAGTGAAAACAGAAGCAAAACGTTTGTCCTTTTATCTGCCATCCCATATTATCAACTATTAATTCCCCATGTCACTCTCTAGAGGTCCAACACTCACTTCACTTACTCTTTTTCTTTTTAAATACCTGTAGAAACTCTTGCTGTCTGTTTCTACATTTCTAGCTAGTTTCCTGACACATTTCTTTCTCCTGATTAACCTTTCTGTCATTCTCTGCTGTTCTTTATAGTCTGATCAAATCATCTGACCTGCCACTCATCTAAGCACATGTTTAATGCTCTTTCCTAAAGTTTGCTGCTTTCCTTAACATATTTAGTTCATGACGGATGGTGGATCCTCCCCTTGGAATTTTTCTTTCTCGTAGGAGTATACTTATTCTGAGTATTCTGGAATATCCTATTAAATGTCTGCCATTGCTTCTCAATTGATTTATCATCTGGTTGAATATATCAATTCACTTCAGCTAGCTTAGCTTTCATACCCACGCAGTTGCCTTTGTTTGAGTTCAACATGTGAGTCTTAAACCCTTTCAAACTGCATGTAAAATGTGGTTGCTGCAGGACAGGGGTATCTTTACTCTGAGGTCATTAATTATCACCGTCACATTACATAATGTCAACTCTCACATAACTTGCTCTCTGATTGATTCCAGAACATGCTCTGGGTTGCTCGAAGACACTATCGAAAACATTCTATGAATCCTCATCTATGTTTCTACTGCCAATCTCATTTTTCAAGTTTGTATGCAGATTAAAACCACCTTCCCGCACCCATTTAACGGAAATGGAACATAGTCCCGTGTCGGGCACATTTAGCCGGATTTTTCCTGGCGCAGGCAGCGCCAAGACCGACCACACTATTAGACGGTACTCGGCTTCATTTGTGGGCCTCAGTGAGGAATGCCCCACTGAGACCACACTTGGTCCCCATTCCTGCACCAGCAAGCTTTGCTCGCAAGTGCAGGAGGAAATTAGGGTGCCATCTCTAGAACCTCCACCACAGCCTCCGACGCCCACCCCCTTCCACCAATGCCCCAACTCACCTATAAGGGGGTAATCGAGCACCCCCACACCTCCCTGCCAGCTTGGCAATGCCAAGGTGCCCAGGTGGCATCAGCAGTGCCAGGGTGCCACCCTGCCCAGAGACCGAATGCCTGGGGGCATCCAATCCCCTCTCAAGTGCCGTTCTGCCTGACCCCTGTTTGTGGAGACCAGTGCTAAACATTACCCGACTGGTGTCTCCTCAGCAAGCTGTTAGATCACAGGGGCTGGATAGGTCCGGCGAATGCATATTCAAATGTACCTAACTGCACACTTCAATATTCAAATTTAGGCCCTGCCCATTGTGGGCAGGATCCAGATCGCGACGTTTTGCGAGATCCCATTAGATCTCGTGAGGTGTGGCGAGTCGGGTAAATGTTGCGTCACAAGCCGGGCGCGACCCGGCCTTTAAATCGCACCCATGATTTTGCCTCAGCTACCTTTGTCCTACATTGTGGCTACTGTTCGGGGGCCTGTAGACCACTCCCACTAGTGACTTATTTTCCCTACTATTCCTCATATCCACCTAAACTGATTGTACGTCCTGATTTTCTGAACCAAGGTTATTGCTACGTATTGCATCAATGCCGTCCTTGATTAACAGTGATACCCCTCCACCTTTACCTACTTTCCTATTCTTTTTGAATGTCATATACCACTTAATATTCAGGACCCAATCCTTATTATCCTGCAGCCACCTCTCCATAATGTTTAGCGGATCATGTTTATTTACTTCAATGTGTACTATCAGTTAATTTATTTTGTCTTCAATGCTATACACACTCAGATACAAATCTTTTAGTTGTTTTTAATCTTTGTAACATCTAGTCCTGACTATTGGTGTATTCTTAGATTTGTTTTTCTCTCTGCCAATTCCTGCTACCCTCTGACCCTCATTTCCAATATTATTATTTTGATTTCCCATCTTGACCCTACCCCTATTACAGCTATCCGAGCCTGATCCGTCACCCCCATGTACTGTTTAAAATCCTCTCTACTTCCCTAGTTATATGGCTTGCGAGAACACTGAGCCCAACACTGTACAGGTAAAGACCATCTCAATGGTACATCCCCCATTTTTACTGAGGCCAGTGCCCCACGAACCAGACCCACTTCTACCACACCATCTTTAAATCAAGTTGCACGTGGCGGCTCAGTTTTGCTTCTTAATTTAGTGCCTAGCTCTTCATACTGATTATGCGGAAACTCCTTTCTTATCCTGTCTATGTCATTGGTATCTACATGGACAATGACAACTCTATCCTCCCCCATTTCACTGTAACTTCCTCTCCAACCCTGAAGCCCTGAGCAAATGTGCCGAACACTGACACCAGGCAGACAACTCAGAGACTGGACTCTCTCAATCTTTGCTGCAGAGAACAGTGTTAATTCCCCTTACCACACTGCCCCTTCCTACTCCATCCTTTGTTCCTCACCAGTTTGAATGGCTCCCTGTATCATCATGCCATAGCCAGCCTGATCATCCACCTTGTAGACCTTGCTTTCATCCACACAAAGAACAAAGAACAAAGAAAATTACAGCACAGGAACAGGCCCTTCGGCCCTCCCAGCCTGCGCCGATCCAGATCCTTTATCTAAACCTGTCTCCTATTTTCCAAGGTCTACTTCCCTCTGTTGCCGCCCGTTCATATACCTGTCTAGATGCCTCTTAAATGATGCTATCATGCCCGCCTCTACCACCTCCGCTGGTAAAGAGTTCCAGGCACCCACCACCCTCTGCGTAAAAACACTTTCCACGCACATCTCCCTTAAACTTTCCCCCTCTCACCTTGAAATCGTGACCCCTTGTAACTGACATCCCCACTCTTGGAAAAAGCTTGTTGCTATCCACCCTGTCCATACCTCTCATAATTTTGTAGACCTCAATCAGGTCCCCCCTCAACCTCCGTCTTTCCAACGAAAACAATCCTAATCTACTCAACCTTTCTTCATGGCTAGCACCCTCCATACCAGGCAACATCCTGGTGAACCTCCTCTGCACCCTCTCCAAAGCATCCACATCCTTCTGGTAATGTGGCGACCAGAACTGCACGCAGTATTCCAAATGTGGCCTAACCAAAGTCCTATACAACTGTAACATGACCTGCCTACTCTTGTACTCAATACCCCGTCCGATGAAGGCAAGCATGCTGTAATGCCTTCTTGACCACTCTATCAACCTGCGTTGCCACCTTCAGGGTACGATGGACCAGAACTCCCAGATCTCTCTGTAAGCATCTAAAACCGCTTTTGATAATTGCAAAGTCTGAGACTCCTCCACTACCGTTTGTTCGGCCCTTTAACTGCCTCCACTCGTGGTCACACCCTCCTGTCCCTCACTGCTGACGAAGACAGATGATTCTCTTCCAAGAGGTATGTATGACCATCTTCTGGAACAAAGTGCCCAGGTATTCCTTCCCCTCCCCCGTGTTGTGCAATGTCTGCAGTTCAGCTTCTAGATTAATAACCCTGATCCAGAATTCCTCTCGCTGCTTAAACTTTCTGCAGACGTGCTTCACCTGGCTTGCCTTGGCATCCAAAAGCTCCTCATTCCTACTATAACACATCTGTCCTGTCATTGATATTTATTTTATTTAGTTAATTTAACTTAATTATTTTCTTAATTAACTTAGAGTAATTACTATGTATGCGACAATTTACTGTGCTTATTAAACAGTACCAGCTGTCTGAGGCAGTTGGCGAGGGAACTAACAAGGGTAAACCTACTTGATATTATCCTCACCAATCTACCAGGAGTCACCAGCGCATAGTCCTTGTGGAGTCAAAGTACCGACTTCACATTGAGAATACCCTCCATCGTATTGTGTGGCACTACCATCATACTAAATGGAATAGATTTCAAACCGTTTTAGCAACTCAAAAGCTTGACATCCATGATGTGCTGTGGGCCATCAGTAGCAGCAGCAGAATTGTAAACAATCACAATCTATAACCTCATGGCCTTACAAATCCTCTGCTCAACTATTACCATAAAGCCAGGGGATCAATCCTGGTTCAATGAAGAGTGCAGGAGTGCATGCCAGAAGCAGAATCAGTCATAACTAAAAAAAAATTTACATTTAGAGTACCCAATTATTTTTCTTTTCCAATTAAGGGGCAATTTAGCTTGGCCAATCCACCTAACCAGCACATCTTTGGGTTGTGGGGGTGAAACCCACGCAGACATGGGGAGAATGTGCAAACTCCACACGGACAGTGATCCAGGGCCAGGATTCAAACCTGAGTCCTCAGCGCCGTAGTCCCAGTGCTAACCACTACACCACGCGCCGTCCTGGCATAACTAAAATTGAGATGTCAACTTGTTGAAGCTACAACACAGGCTACTTGTATGTCAAACATTGAGTGCAGCATGTGCTAGAGATCTCACAACGAACGAACCAGATCGAAGCTCTGTAGTCCTGCCAGATCCAGTCGTGAATGGTGTTGCATAGTTAAACAACTAACTAGAGAAGAGGGCTTCACAAATATCCCCATCCTCAGTAATGGGGGAGCCAAGCACATCAGTGCAAAAGGCAAGGCAGAAGCACTTGCAACAACCTAGTGTGGCATCAAGGAGCCCTAGCCAAACTGAAGTCAATGGGGATCAGGGGGAAAAACTCTGCACTGGTTAGAAGCATACCTAGCACAAAAGGAAGATGTGTTTTATATCGGACACCAAGTGGATGATCCATCTCAGCCTTCTCCTGAGGTCTCTTACATTGCCAGTCTTCAGCCAATTCGATTCACTCCACATCATATAAAGCTGCACGTGCCAAATACTGCAAAGGCTATTCTGCCGCACCCTTCGTCAAGTTGTTCCAGTACAGCTGCAGTACTGCTGTCTACCTGGCAATGTGGAAAATTGCTGAGGAATGTCCTGTACTCGAAAAGCAGGTAAAATCCAACACAGCCAATTCTTGTCCCCCTCTTTAGCTAAATGATAAAAGGGGTTTTCAACAGTGCTATCAAGTGGCACCTACCCAGAAACAACTTGCCCATTGGTGCCCAGTTTGGGTGCTGCCAGGTCCAGTCAGCTGCTGACCTCATTAAGCCTAAATTCAAACCTGGATAAAAGACATGGATTCCAGAGGTGGGGTGACAGTGATTACCTCGACGTCAAGACTGCATTTGACCTACTATGGCATCAAGGAGCCCTAGCCAAACTGGAGTCAATGGGAATCGGGGGGGGGAAATCTGCACTGCTTGAAAGCATACCCAGCACAAAGGACAATGTATTTTATTGTTGGAGGTCAATCATCTCAGTCCAGGGACATCGCCGCAGGAGTTCCTCAGGGTAGTGTCCTCCTTGGCCCAAACATCTTCAGCTGCTTCATCAATGATCTTCCCTCCATCATAAAGCCAGAAGTGGGGATTTTCACTGAGGACATACAAGCTTCATCACCATTTTCAACTTTTCCGATACTGAAGCAAGTCATATATTCTGTACCTCAGAAAACTCATAAAGCACCAAGTTAGAGTGGGGTAATAGGTAAATAGACAAAAGGACAATATTGAAGTCAATAGAAAAGTCACTGATTCACTGTGAGCCTGCTATGCGCTCCTATCCCGGCATTTTCACCACACAAAGCCTGCACAGTCAACTTCCATTAAAATAAGCAGAACTCCAACCATGGCGCCACCCTCTGTTGAAAGATAATTATGAATGATAAAGGCCATCTAGCCCAGCTCATCTTACTGATCCAGGATGACATATGAGTATATGTACGAGGAGCAGGAGTGAGGAGCCATTCAGCCACTCTATTATTTGATAGCATTGCCTGCATTATAACTGTGACTACAACTCAAAAATATTTAATTGGGTGTAAAGTGATTTGGGGCATCATGAAAGCTGCTGTATAAATGGAGGTTTTGTCTGTCTTGCATATGCCTGCGTGTGGCATGCAGAATGATTGGAGGCCCAATGCTGATTCTCTCAGGATATTTAATCATAGAAAAATCAACTCGTGAGCAAAGTGTCTACAAATAAATCACTAAATTTACTAAACATTTCAATTCTGGAGCTAAACCTTTCCATTCTGACTACTTTGGCACCAACCTACAGTCTACCACAAAAATGGCATCTGCCGCTTTTATGCTAATATTTTCTCTTTATTCATTCTTGGGAGGTGGTCATCACTGGTAAATGGCCAGCATTGGTTGCCCATTCCAACTGAATGATGGTATTTAAGAGTCAACCACTTGCTGTGGGTCTGGAGTCATACATAGGCCAGACCAGGTAGGAGTGGCAGATTTCCTTCCTCAAAGGGCATTAGTAAGACTAGCTTTCGATCTCTGGATTTATAAATTCCACCAGTGCCCTGTTGGATTTTAACGCCTGTCCTCAGTGTGTAACCTGGGCCTCTGGATTACTAGACCAGTGACAATACTGTAATGTAAGAGTACCTTTAAGAAATGGGTGTTTATAAATGGTTTTGTATATAGATATCTGTCGTGAGAGTACCTTTAAGAAATGGGTGTTTATTACTGCAGTGATGTCAGAGAGTGGGTGGAGCTGGGCTGTCTGTCAGCTTTTTACTTTTGTTTCAGGCTGTTCGCTGCAGGGTGTGTTTTAGTTCCGTTTTCAGAGCTGGATAGCTGCAGTCACAGCCAGAAGGTGTATGAGTCTCTCTCTCTGTATTCTAAAGACTATAAATCGATCCTTTGGTGAGTTAAAACTAATAACTGTTCTCAGTCGTGACTTTAACCTGATGTGCTTCTGTTTAAAGGTTTTTTAAGTCTTCTGGATGTTAAAAGGACAGCTTAAGGATTACGTAGTGTTGTATTATTTGGGGGTTGTATTTGAATTAATGGTTGCTAAGATGTTCACTGTATGTTTTAAAAAGGTTATCTTGAGTTCATAGAATAAACATCATTTTGCTTTAAAAATACTTTTCCATTTCTGCTGTACCACTGCTGTAGAGTGGGCCGTGTGCTCCCCATACCACAATCTATTAAAAGTTGTGGGTCAGGTGAACTCCATGATACACTTTGGGGTTCTCTAAACCCTGGCCAATAACAATACCATGACCCCACCATCTCCCCAAACAATATTATGCCCAAGGTTTGTCAATCAAATATATACTAGCAGCTCAGCAAAAATTTAGATTACATCGTGGTTGTGAATTTTTCTGAGAAGAATGATGCATGCTGTATAAATTTAGTACAGCCGTAACTCAAGAACTGGCTTATTTCCCCTTTCTCCAGGAACAGAAATATAAATTGTGTTGCACAAACGAGGGCTCAAGAAGCAGACGTCCGGCTCAATGGGCACCAGACTGGCAAGATTTTTATTTTTCTCCCGAACCATGCCACACACAGTTACTGGGGTAGCCCCCACTGAGTTGTTAATGGGTCATAGACTTCGCACTCAGCTGAGTTTGATTAAACCAGACATTGAGGCAAAAGTATGCTGTAACCAAGAGATGCAAAGGCGTTGCTCATTCAACTTCAGCCTCTCTCTGACACCGCACCTGATGACGCAATGTTCATTTGCAACTTTAACAACGGGGCTTGCCGGCTCTCTGGGATTGTCATCCATCGAACGGGGCCAGTCTCGTACTAGGTTAGGGTCCAAGGGCAACTAAGTCAACGGCACCTGGGTCACCGCCCATGGAGGTAGCTCCCTCGGGAAGTGGCTCGAAAACAGCCTGTACTAGATCGTCTGACTCCAATCTTGAACCAGCCTGCTGTTATATCTCCAGTCTCACTCGATGCCGACATGGCTGACGTCATGTCTTCTGATTCCAAGATAGAGCTGCTGAACTCGAGGTCTCAGACGCCAACTATGTAGTTCAGCTGCCTCCCGATAATCTTCCTCCACGATGTTCCTGCCACAGCCGACATATAGCAGCACGGTATACGCTGATTGCTTCGGCACATCAGCTCCATAAAGTTTTTTTTTAAAATATTTTTATTCTCCTCCTTTTTCACATTTTCTCCTGAGTTTACACCCACCAACAATAAACAATAATCAGCAACAAATATGTTAATCCCCATAACAGTAACAACGATCCCATCCTCCCACCAAACCCCAAACATCAGCCCGCATGTTTACATAAACAAATGACAAAAAGGAATCAGGGATTACCCATAGCCATCTTTAATATACACAGCCCCCCTCCCCCCAACCCTGCCACTCATCCTCCCCAACTAATGTTCAATGTTATCCAGTTCTTGAAAGTGCATAATGAATAATGCCCATGACTTGTAGAACTCCTCCATCCTTCCCCTAGTTCAAACTTAACCTTCTCAAGAGTCAAGAATTCCAACAGGTCCCCCGCCAAGTCAGGGCACAGGGTGGAGAGGTTGCTCTCCAACCCAGCAGGATCCGCCTTCGGGCGATCAACGAGGCGAAGGCTACGATATCTGCCTCCGCCCCCGTTTCCAACCCTGGCCGGTCCGACATCCCGAATCTGGCCTCCCGGGGACCTGGGTCCAGTTTCACATGCACCACCTTGGAAATTATCCTAAACACCTGCTTCCAGTAATCCTCTAGCTTTGGACAGGACCAAAACATATGAACGTGATGAGCGGACCCCCCACCCTGCAACGCTCACACACATCTTCTACTCCTTCAAAGAATTTGCTCATCCTCGCCCTCGTGAGGTGTGCCGTGTATACCACCTTCAGCTGTATCAGCCCCAACCTCGCACATGAGGTGGAGGCATTTACTCTCCAGAGCGCCTCACACCAGACCCCCTCCTCTATAACCTCTCCCAACACTTCCTCCCACTTTGCTTTGGTCCCTTCCAGTGGTGCCTTATCCTCTTCCAAAATAGCTCCGTACATCGCTGACACTGCCCCCTTCTCCAGTCCCGGTGTCGTCAGCACCTCCTCCAGCAATGTGGAGGCTGGTTCCTCCGGGAAGCTCTGTATCTCCTTTCTGGCAAAATCTCGAACCTGCATGTATCTAAACATTTCCCCCCGCTCCAGCTCATACTTCGCTTCCAGCTCCCTCAATCCTGCAAACCGACCCCTAAGAAACAAATCTTTTAGTGTCTTAATCCCCTTCTCTTCCCATTTCCGAAAATTTCCATCCCACCTCCTTGGCTCAAATCTGTGGTTCCCCCGAATCAGCATTTCCCTTGACCCTGCCCCCAACCCGAAGTGTTGGCGAAACTGCCTCCAGATTTTCAATGAAGCTATTATTACCGGACTCCCCGAGTATTTCCCCGGAGCTATCAGGAGCGGCGCTGTTGCTAGTGCTTTCAGTCCCGACACCCTGCACAAACTCACCTCCATTCTGACCCACTGGGAATCAACCCCTCTGACCCAGCTCCGCACCTTCTCCACATTCGCCGCCCAGTAGTAGTACATCAGGTTCAGAAGACCCAAACCCCCTGCCTGCCTTCCCCTCTCTAGCAGCACCTTTCTCACTCTGGCCACCTTCCCTCCCCATATGAACGAGGTAATCCTCCCCTCAATCTCCCTGAAAAAAGCCTTTGGCAGGAAAATCGGTCGGCATTGAAAAATAAACAGAAATCGCGGCAACACATTCATTTTAACCGTCTGTACCCGACCCGCCAGTGACAGAGGGAGACCATCCCACCTTGCCAGATCGGCCTTCACTCTCCCCACCAAACTAGTGAAGCCTCCCCCACACCCGGGCAACCTGCACCCCCAGATACCTAAAGTGAGTCCCTGCCTTACGGAATGGCAGCCTCCCCACCCCTGCCCCCACCCCTGGCCGAGACACCACAAAATACTCACTCTTGTCCAGGTTCAGCTTGTACCCCGAGAAAGACCCAAATACCCGCAGTAGCTCCAATATTCCCCTGTCGACACACTCGGTTCCGACACATACATCAGCAAGTCGTCAGCATATAAGGACACCCTAAGTTCTATCCCCCCCTCACTATTCCTTTCCATGCTCCCTAACTTCTTAATGCAATGGCCAACGGCTCAATCGCGAGTGCAAACAGCAGGGGGAGGGGGGGGGGGAACATAGGACATCCCTGCCTTGTCCCACTGTAGAGAGAAAAGTATCTCGAGCTGATGTTGTTTGTGCGGACACTCGCCTTCGGCTCCTTATATAATAGTTTTACCCAGTTCACAAATCTTGGTCCAATCCCAAACCGCTCCAGAACTGCCATCAAGTACCCCCATTCTACCCAAACGCCTTCTCGGCGTCCAATGCTACAACCACCTCTGTTTCCTTCCCTTCCGCCGGTGCCATAAAGACGTTCAAAACCCTCCTAATGTTCGAAGAAAGCTGCCTCCCTCTCACGGACCCCGTCTGATCCTCACCTATCACCTTCAGGAGGCACCCCTCCAGCCTACCCGCCAGTACCTTCGCCAATACTTTTGCGTCCACATTAAGAAGTGATATGGGCCTACAGGATCCACACTCATTCAGATCCTTATCTTTTTTTAGCAACAGGGAAATCAATGCCTGCCCCAAGGTTTGTGGCAACACCCCCTTCCCTATCGCCTCTTCAAACATCCCCACCATCAGGGGTGCCAGCTTATCTTTGAATTTTTTACAATATTACACCGGAAACCCATCCGGCCCTGCCACCTTCCCCGACTGCATTCTCCCAATTGCATCCTTTATCTCCTGCTCCACTATTGCTCCTTCTAATGTAGCCCTGTCCCCCTCCCCTAGCCTCGGGTACTCCAACCCATCTAGAAATTCCTGCATCTCACGGTCTCCCCCGGGTGGCACTGACCTGTACAACCTCTCATAAAACTCCTCAAAAACCTTGTTAATCAGCTCCGCAGCCACCACCAACCTCCCTGCCCTATCCCTCACCTGAAGAATTTCCCTTGCCACTGCTTTCCGCCGGAGCAGACCTGCTAACATACGCTACCATTCCTGGTAGACAGTTGGTCGAAGCTCGCCTGTAGTCCCCTCCTCTTTTCCAGCTTGGCTGGGTCCCCATCTTCTGCATAACTCCTATCTACCTCCAACATCTCATCTATTACCCTCTGCCGCTCCAACCTCTCCTCTTTGTCCACCCTGGGCCTTAAACAAAATTACCTCACCCCTCACCACCACCTTTAGAGCCTCCCAGACAATTGGCTTTGACACCTCACCCGTACAGTTGAAACCTACATATTCCTCAATTATCTTTTCAATTTTCTCACAGAACACTTGAGGTGCGATTCTCCGCTGCCCACGCCGGTTGGGAGAATAGCGGGAGGGCCTCCCGACATTTTCACGCCCTCCCGCTATTCTCCCCCCCCCCCCCCCCCCCCCCCCCCCGCCCGACCCACGTCACAAATCGCCGTTTGCCGTTTTTTACGGCGAGCGACGATTCTCCACGGCCGATGGGCCGAGCAGCCGGGCCTTTACGCCCGTTTTATCATGGCAGCAAACACACCTGCTTGCTGCCATCGTAAAAACGGGTGCTGGATGCCCGTTTGGGGCATCCAGAGGCCCGTTTGGGGCAGGAGCACACCGTTGTGCTCGGGAGGGGACAGGCCCGCGATCGATGCCCATCGATCATCGGGCCTGCGATCAAAAGGGACGCACTATTTCCCCTCCGCCGCCTGACAAGATCAAGCCGCCACATCTTGTCGGGCAGCAGTGGAGAAATGCGGAACCGCGCATGCGCGGGTTGGAGCCGGCCGCGTGTTATCTTGGCGCGCGGCCTTAACGACGGTCGTTATGGCCGTGATGCCGTGATTCCCGGGGTCCCGCTCCTAGCCCCGATGGGGGGGGGGAGAATCGGGTCCCGGGAACGGGCGTGAAGATTGCCGTGAAACATGGCCAGTTTCACGGCAGCCTTTACGGCTCTCCGCATTTGCGGAGAATCTCACCCTTGGTTCCCCAAAAGCCCCACATCCAGTTTCCACCCCGGCCTCTGCGCTACCCTCTTCTCCAGCACCATATCCACCCAATGCGGAGCATGATCTGACACTGCAATTGCCGAGTATTCCGACCCCTTGACCCCAGCCAGCAAAGCCTTCCCCACCACAAAAAAGTCGATCCGTGAGAATACCTTATGGACTGCTGAGAAAAACGAGTACTCCCGTTCCCTTGGGTGCAGGAACTTCCAAGGGTCCACCCCTCCCATTTCCACCATTAGCCCAGCCAGCGCCTTTGCCCCCCCTGATGGGACCAGCGAGCGTGGCCGTGACCTGTCCAGCCTTGGCTCCAGCACCATGTTCCAGTCCCCCCCCCCCACAATCAGTTTGTGTGTGTCCAAGTCGGGGGATGGCCCCAAACACCTTCTTTGTGAATCCCACATCCTCCCAATTGGGACCGTATACACTTAACAGCGCCACTAACCTCCCCTCCAGCGCCCCTGTCACAATCACATATCTACCCCCCTGATCTGCCACCACCTTCTCCATCTGGAAGCGTACTCTTTTACTGACCAGCACCGCTACATCTTGAGCCCTTCCGTCAAATCCAGAGTGAAACACTTGGCTAACCCAGCCCTTTTTAAGTCTCACCTGGTCCTTCACCCTCAAGTGAGTCTCCTGCAGCATTGCCAAATGGCTTCAAACTTTTAAGATGCGCAAGAACCCTTGACCTCTTAACCGGACCTCCTAGCCCTCTCATGTTCCACGTGACTATCCTAATTGGGGGTCTCTCAACCTCCACCACCCTTCTTATCCACCACCATCATACCATGGGGCCCAGCCCCATAAGCCTGACCCGCCCCTGTCCATTGTTAACATCGAACTCCACCCCCCCTCCCAAGAACCCCCCCTACATTTCCCCTTGAAAAAACATCAATCCCTTCCCCCCCCTCTCGCTCGCCTCGTAGGCCCATTGAAACCTGCTAACCAGGCTCCAACGTCCGCAGTCCTCCTCTCACCTCGCCTCCGTTCACTAGCTCACTTTAGCTAGCTAGCGCGGGTGGCTCCCCCCGCCAAGATATATCATCCCCTTCCACCCAGTCCCAGAGAAAGAAAAAACAAAACCAACAATCCAACCCATACAATTCACTAACATAAGATTTAACCGTCGCAACACAGAACGCCAATCAACCCAACCATTAACTTGAACTCTGTAACAATGCAAAGAGAAGTAAATTACAATACACATCAGTAAAAAGAAAGCTGCAGCATTTATACATTTTCCAGCTGCCCAAACAGTCCACAGTCTCTCTTCCAGCTCCACTTCTCGCGTCTGTCCCAAGCCTTCTGCCCTCACGAACGCCTCAGCCACCTCCGCTGTCTCAAAATAAAAGTCTTTGGCGTTATACATTACCCTCAGCTTCGCCAGGCACACCATACCAAATCGCACCCCCGTTTTGTACAATGCCACCTTCACTCACCCGAATGGCGCTCGTCTTTTTTGCCAACTCCATCGTCAAGTCCTGGTAGATCCGAACCGCAGTACCATCCCACTGCACCTCACGCTTCTGCTTTGCCCAGCTTAATACCTTCTCCTTCATGCAGAACTTATGGAAGCAGATAATTACTGCTCCTGGCGGCTCGTTCACTTTGGGCTTTGGCCTTAATGACCGATGAGCTCGGTCTAGTTCGTACCGGGGAGGGGTTCTCACCCTCCCCCATCAGCTCCGCCAACTTCTTAGTGAAGTATTGTGTTGGTCTTGGGCCCTCTGTCCCTTCGGGCAAGCCCACAATTCTCAAATTGTGTTGCCTTGACCGGTTCTCCAAGTCCTCGAGCTTTGCTCGGAGTCTTTTGTTGATCTCCACCACCCTCCGCAGCTCGTCCCCCATCAAGGTGAACTGGTCGCTGTGCCGTGACACAGCCTCCTCCACTTCCTTCACCTTCTCACCCTGCTCTCTCACCTCGGCCGATGTCTTTGCCACAGCCACCCTAACTGGGCCTAGCGGTTCGGCTTCCGCCATCTTGTCAGCACTTCATCCTCTCATTGAGTGCTGAACCCGCGTTTCCTCCTTTCTTTGACGCTGCTCTTCGCATCCTTTAGCGGCTTATTGTTTTTCCTTTCTTTTCTTCCCCCTTCCACCCACCCGTCCTTCATCGATCTGAATTTTCTTTTTGAAAAATAAAACAATTTTTCTTCCTTCACACAAAAAAGGGGGAGAAGAAAAACCTTTCACCAAACTTCTTTAAACTTCCTTTCTCTTCTCTTTTACATTCCCCAGAGCTCCCCTGGGACTGGACATCAGCCTTCCTTCTTCATCCTAGGTGGGAGCCATCCGATGTGGGACATCCCACCTACATCGCGCCCTGGCCTCGGGTCTGCCACCTCGGCCTCCTTTGAGCTCCGCCCCCGCTGCTCCAACCTCTGCGCTGCGCTGGGCCCAGCGCCTCAGCCCCCGCTGCCCGACACCCGCGTGGGTTTCTTCACTGGTGGGAGCTCTTCTTGATGTGGCCGCCCCGCTCGCAAATGCCACCGGAAGTCAGCTCCAGAAAGTCTTGCTTGAGCAAAGAAACTCCGACATCCTCCACCTGCTCCTCCTTCTCCGCCACATCACTCGTCGAGGGGGTCTTTGGACTTTAGGGGGGAGGAATGTAATATCCCGCATGGGACCTACGGGATGGGAATGCTGGTCTTCCCCGTGCTCCTCGCGGAGTGTGAGGATATCCCGTTAACCAGTTTATGAGCTCAGGTTGGATTAAGGCACCGACTAGAGGAGAACCCGTCAAGGATCTACCGGATACATAACATTCTCGTAAATAAACTTTGATTCTTATTTTACTCACTGTGGACTCCCATGTCATTATTAAAGATGATGTCATCCTTTGAGGAACGAGGGTGGTTGTCCCTATACCAGCAGGAGAATTCTGCTTGACGAATTTCATAGCGCACATTCGGACCAGTCCAAGATGAAAATGCTCGTGAGAATGTTAATGTGAAGGGCCACCATTGGTTGTATAGCAGTTAGTCCTGCTGCCTCACAGCACCAGGGATTCCAGCCTTGGGTGACTGTTTAGAGTTTGCACATTCTCCCTGTGTGATGATATGATCTGCATACTCGTCTGCCATTGGGCCAGAACGTCGGCTTACCATTGGCCCTGGTCGGTCATGTGCCTCTCGACCGATTGGCCGAGAGGCTGAGTTAACCACGCCTCTATCAACGAGGTATAAATGCTCAGAAGCCTGACGATCGTCCCTTTCCACTGTAGACGATCGCCAGGCTGTGTTCTAGTTAATTAAAGCCTGACATTGGTAAATCACTCGCCTCGCGTGCAATCGATGGTGCATCACCCTGTATCTGCGTGGGTTTCCTCCGGGTGCTCCGGTTTCCTCCCACAGTCCAAAGATGTGCATGTTAGGGGAATTGGCCCTGATAAATTGTTCCTGAGTTTACAGGCATGTGTGGGTGAGGTTGCAGGGTTATGGTGAAAGGGCAGAATGGGTGGGGGAGTGGACCTAGGTGGAGTGTTCTTTTGGATGGCCGGTTCAGACTCGATGGGCCAAATAGCCTCCTCCTCCACTTTGGGATTCTATGAAAAACTATGTTTGGTGTCCTGGCATTGATTTGGATATAGAACGGGTTGTGAAGCAATGTGGTCAATGCCAGTTATACCAGACATTGCCAGCTGCAGCTCCCTTTCACCCCTCGGAATGGCTGGTTGACCCAGTCCAGGACATGATGTTGCTTTTGCTAGTGGACGCTCACTCAAAATGGATGGAGGCATTTGAAATAAAGTCCACAACTTCCAACGCCATAGTTGAGAAACTGCGGCAATTTTAGCCACTCATGACATACCAGAAATATTTTCTCGGACAATGGAATGGCATTCTCAGATGCGGAATTCCAGCAGTTCCTGACGTTTAATGGAATAAAACATATTCAGACCGCTACACATCCCCTCCCGTCAAATGGGTTGGCTGAACAAGCAGTTCAGACGTGACAGGCTGGTCTGAAGAAGCAATCACCTGCATCGTGAGGAACCAAGATAGCACGGTTCCCGTTAGCCTACAAAGCAACCCTGCATACGACTACTGGTATAACTCCAGCTGAGCTTCTGATGGCTGTCGCTCGAGAACCAGGTTGAGCCTAGTAGTTATAAATTTGGTGGGGAGGGTGGACACAAGTCAAAGTTGCCAGAAAAGGAACCACGATTCGGCAGATGTGGAAAGAGCATTTGAGACAGACGATTTAGCTTTTGTTAAAGAGTTTTGGAACGGGCCCAAATTGGGTCCCGGGAGTTGTGGTGGCGAAGACGGGTCCACTGTCCTTTGAAGTGAAAGTGCAGAACAAGTCTTTGAAGAAACACGTAGATCAGTTGCGGAGGCAGGAGCTCTCCCAGGTGCCAGTGTTACTGCCCGATCCTATTGAGCCGGCAAGTAGTGTTGTTTGTCGATGGGGTGAAGCAGCTCCTCAGCCAATGGCAGGACAAAGGTCTGTTCCCAGTGAGACTGAGAAAGTAGTGGAAAGTGATGTGCTTCTACCAAGAGAGTGTTGCAGTGAAGAAAGTCAAATTGAAACTACCTCTACAGCGGAAGCTCAACCAGTTGAGCTACGTCGATGCCAAAGGAAAAGTCCCCTGACAGACTGAGTTTCTGATAAAGTCTGTTAAAAATCGTTCATTATTGTAAATGTTTTGAAAGATGTATAAGTTATCAATGTACTGTGTAACAAGTCCCTTAAAGAGGGATAGATGTAGTAGCTAGCCCCATGAAGACATAGCTTACAGTACTCTGTCTGTGCTTTGGAATTCTTAATAAACCCATCGTTAGTTAGCTAACTAGTCGTTGCCAATTATTGCATTTACAACTATTAGGTACTATAGTTATTGAGTTTATAAAACTGTCACAACAAACCCGCAATTTCATAAACAACATTGTCATAACTTCTATTTGCAATCGCGTTTGCTTTGTTATTTGTGCTTTTTCAATTGTCCCTCTCTCTCTCAGAATCATTCACTCAAGTCAGCAAACACTGTCCAAAAAAAAAACACGGAGTAATGAAACAAGTATTTTGTTTAAATTCAGTCCACTCTATCCTGTCTTAAATCTCACTAGGTCCCCACCAATCTTAACGAAATTGTCCTTTGGTGTCTAGGTATATGCGGGTTAAGTGGGGTTACAGGTTGACAGGGATAGGATGGGAACCTGGTTAGAGTGCTTTTTCAAAGGGTCGGTGCAGACTTGATGGGCTGAATGCCTCCTTCAGCGCTGTACGGTTTCTATGAATAATAATGCGACACTCTAACAAATAACAGTATTGTCTGGTTCAGGAAGACCCTGGTCTTCCTAATCAAGCTGCTTTTTAACAGTGTTATTGTGACCCTGTCAATCTCTTTACTGTCTGCAGTCCATTTTTAAACTTTGCATTTTATTTCTCTGCTGTTTTGTTTCCCTTTATTGTGGGGAGATGGTGGCAGTAATATCATTGGATAAGCAATTCAATGTTCTGGGACAAGGGTTCAAATGACAGCTGGTGGAATTCTCAATATCAGTTTCAGTTACACAATGGGGGAAGGGTATCTCTATAATCAGGCTCACAGCTATTTTATAAGAGGAAATCTTCCCTAATATGTTTATTTGTTTGCTTCACTGCCTTTCATTATCTTTGTTCTTACTGTCTAACCTAATTCTGATATTTCTCCTTTGCTTATCCTTTTTCAGGCTGATTTCTCTTCTCTACATAGAACATAGATGCAGAAGGAGACCATTCGGCCCATCGAGTCTGCACCAACCGACTTAAACCCTCACTTCCACCCTATCCCCGTAACCCAATAACCTCTCCTAAGCTTTTTGGACACTAAGGACAATTTAGCATGGCTAATCCACCTAACCTGCAGGTCTTTGTACTGTGGGAGGAAACCGGAGCACCCAGGAGAACGTGCAGATTCCGCACAGACAGTATCCCAGCGGGGAATCAAACCTGGGACCCTAGCGCTGTGAAGCCATAGTGCTAGCCACTTGTACGACCGTGCTGCCTCCAACTTTTCTCAGTTCTTTTCCTTACTCCTGCCATTTCTTCTCCCTTGTGCCATTTTATTCTTAATTTCTCCTCAGTTCTTGGCCAACTCCTAATTATTTACACTCCTTCGTTTCCATGTCTCAAGTCACATCGTACTAACTCTATCTCACTGCACAGTACAAATCCTGACTATTCTTTTACGGAACATCTTGGCCTGATGGGCTTTGCCTGATGGTGTTGACTTGGTTTTTCTTCCTTCCCACTCCCTTTCCCGTTGGGCAGGTTCAACTACAGGAGTGGAAAATATTGCGAGAACTGCAAAATCGCAGTTCATGTCGATGTTCCCCACCTCATTAGAGAACAGGCTCGTTTCCCGATGTACAACTTCGGGATCATGATTATAATGAATGATGTCATTATTAGGCCCTTACGTCAGATTCATCCCGCAGTACCCTTGTCAGAAAATCCACCCATGGTGGTGTAATGGCAAAACAACATGATACATGACTGATGTTCGAAGACATGCATCTGGTGAGCAGACCTCTCAGGTGAGTGCACCGCTCAGTTGATGGAGGGTAATGCCTGGGCAGTATCCGGGTGGTACCCTGGCAATACCTGAATGTTATCAACTGGCATGATTCCCGGATGAAATTACAAACCCAACAGGAGCACTGACAGAAATCCGGGGTGGCAGTTCTAGGGTGCCCAGGTGCCAGGGTGGCACTGCCAAGGGTCAGGGCCTTACGGGGCCATGCCCGTGAAAGAAGGGTCAAGGGGAGGTATGAAGGGTGGGGGTGCAGGGCGGGTATAAAGGGGCCCCTCTGGAAGGTTTAGGGGAGTGAAGGGTGGTGTCCTGGAATGGGGTTCCGAAAGGTGGCGTGGGAATGCCTGAAAAGGGCGACCTTCAGCAACCCCATAGCGGGGTGTCATCACTTATCGGGGGGGGGGGGGGGGTTTGTGGTAATTCCCATGTATGTGGAGGGGTGACAACCTTTGGGTTGGAGGTGTGGGGGACCCACAAACCCACTGAGAGTTCAGGGCACTCTTTCAAAATGGTGGCCCGATATCGGAGGAGCCGGTCTGGCCAGCTCGCCAGTGATGAAGTGTGGGCTTGATTGGGGAGAAACTTCCCAATGCCCCAAAAATGGTTAGATAGGGGTGGGGAACTCGCCGCCAGAGCTAGGGTGAAACCCCCAGCAAAACCTGCCACAAATGGCACTTAGGGCAGGATCTACTGGTCCCGAAAAGCAATGTGGTGCAACATGACCGGTGGATGCCGGGGTTTCCCACGTCCGGGATCTACCCAGCTCGCCACGTCTTGGGAGATCAAATGGAGATCTAACCCATTGTGGGTGGGATCACTTTCTGGAAAATCTCCATATTGGAGTGAGGCAACTCATCCCACTAGATTCCCAAGATCTACCCAAGGTGTGGAACCTAACCCCGTTGCCTTGGAGACATCGGGCAAGCGCTATTCCGTGCTGGTCTCCATCAGACGGAATGGCACTTGTGTGGGTCTCCCAGGGGTTTGGAAGCCCCCAGGTGCATGCCTTCAGGGCAGTGTGGTACCCTGGCACTGCTGGTGCCACCTGGACGCCCTTGCAGTGCCAGCCTGGCACTACCATGGTGCCCAGATGGCACTGCCACTTCCGGCAAGTGGAGTTCCTCAGTGCAGAATACGAGACTGAGTGCGGCCTTGTCGGGGAGCTCCCTGCTGAGGCCCCTGATCTACCCGGTTGGATGTTAGATAGTGGTGTGTTTGTCAGTGCTGCGAGTGCTGGGAAAACCCTGGCTAATATGCGGTCCGGGACTCTGTCTCAATGTGGGTAGATTGCGTCATTTTCCATTGGATCACACCCTTAATCTCCTGAAATAAGTATTCCACAGATCAATGAAGCTGCTGGGTCCAGCTGACAATGGTTAAAGTTGAAAAATATAATGATAAGAGGTACGCAGCATTGTTAATATATACAATGTTCCAATCCACCTCTGCTGCTGTGATGAATGTAGATGTTTAAAAATGTAAAATTCTCACTACCTGAAAAGCTGCTGGATTTTGTCTTGTCCAAAGCAAAAAGCGCGTATTAATATTCTCTGGGGACCAGGGTAGTTTTTTAATTGGTCTTTGTTTTGTCCCGCCCCATGGAACATCATCCGTAAAGCAGCCTAGATGGTTGAAGCAGACTTCAGCAGCTGTGAAGAGACGTCATTTTTTTAAGCAAGTTTCACAAAATAAGATTTAGATAAACCAAATGTCCCTTCATTTATGTCACTCAGTGCCGAACATGATATTAATTAGTAGAAAGTGTAATTTAATAGGTAAAGAAAACCTGCCAATGTTAGAAATTGTAAATAAAAACAAAAGAAAATGTGAGACGTTTTGTTCTGATGTGTGGTTGACAACTATCTGCTTTTATGTGTCAGCCTTGACTCAGAACTAGCATTATAGCCTCTTTAAAAATGATGGGTTCCAGTCCCGCATCAGAAACTTGAGCATAATATACAAGCTGATAAGTTAGTCTATACCGATAGACAGTTACCTTGGCAGAGATGGCAGCCATGAAATTTGGTACAGCCTGGAAAAGGATCACAGAGATTGTGATGCATGATTAATCCATGACCTTTGCTTCTAACACAAGCAGCACCTATGTTTTGTGCCACCTGCTCTTAAAATAAATTCTGCATTCAGCCAAGCACAAACTTTGGTGATAGGGGCTGCAAAACAGTGAGTGGCTAGCACTACTTAAGGCCAGTCTGTACCCTTCAAAGGGGATGATTTGGAGAAAGTGTGGGAATTCGTGCCAAAAACGAATGTGAGCAAGAAAAACACTAAATAATGGTACAGCGAGTGTGCTCCAAGATTTTCTGACGCTGAACTGGAAACCCTGGTCGAGGAGAGATAGAGAAAAAAAGATGGCAAGAATTGACAGGGAGCAGGAGGTTCTTCAAACAAACTCCAAGAAAAGGTAGTAAGGGCAGATAACTGTGGTAATCAATGGCGGGTGTGTAGGACAGTACCACAAAAGTGAAATGATCGGATATGAAACATCAAGGTCTCTAATTGAATTGTCAAATGCCACCCCCCCCCCCCAATTGGCCCACTACCCTGATGCACTACCGCATCACTTATCTACACACGCCTCCATTAATCACAATCCGAACTCAATCAATTTCTCCTCCACTTCCTCTTGTTTCTCAGCTGCTCATTGAACAGCTGGTGGCAAGAGATATCCGTTCATGATATTGAGACTCGACACCATGCAACAGACCACACGGATCTTAATACAGGGTAGGATTTCAACTGTGAACTAGGACCGAGTTCGGGAGTGGCCAGGGGCAGAGGTTAAAGCTCTGAAAAATGTTGCTGGGTTTAAAACCCAACATGATCCAGCCCACCTGCAGGGTTCACTGCTGCATTTGGAGGCAAATTGTCGGATCAAGCAATTAAATATCTACGTAATAAATAAATTAAGTCTTCAAACATGAACTCTGGCTTTGACAACCAGAGAACCATGTTTCCCGAGCTGTGCGGTACCTGCCAGGATTAACAAGGAGAGAATACTGTGGGGACGATTGATTAAGAAAAAGCCTTTGAACAGTGAAGAGCTACTGGCCTGCCTCCGGGTAAGGCTTATACTGCAACACTTGTTCTGAGAACCTAATTTCACTCTTTCTCAAGAGAATTCCACAATTTCTGAAGTAATTTACTCTATCTCGGACTTCATTACCTTGATTTTCTCTTGCTTGTTTCAGCTTTCACTACAGCATTGGAACAGTTTGTGCAGCTCTGTCTCAGACCCCTGATGCAGAAAAGGAACAGCTACACTGACATCAACAGCACCAGCTGCCTTCTCCTCCGCCACATGCTGCTCCTCAGGACAGAGGGGATGGACATGGAGCCCCAGTTCGAAGGAGACAATACCTCCAACACAGGGTTGACAGGCAGAGGGTCAGCTCTCTCGGCCTGTCTAAGCACGTGCCACATGATGCTCAGCTTTTATGGCATTTTGTTGCTGAGATCACTGAATCTTAGTGTAAGGCTTCCTTCACTGTGGACCAGGTGTGCGCATATTGCCAGTGGCCATCGAATCTGCTGTCACTGGAGAGCAACTAACTGGGGAAGCAATTTAATTCCATTTATCTCTTGACATTGATGGGATCATAAACTGACTAAAAAGGAGGATCTGTAAAAAGTAATTCACATGATTTAACACCTGTAATATGAGAATGATAAGGTAGAAATTACTCAATCACGCCAACACCTAACATACTTAAGCCTAATATAGACTCTTACCGCCTTAGTTTTTGAATGTGGGATGTCATAATTTCTGAGTCCAATCCCTGACAGTTCATGAGGTTTGCCCAGCAGAGCAATCTTACCCGGGGATGACAATTAACAGGCCGACTCCTGGAGCCCGGTCTAATTAATGATGGTGAGCGGGTGACGCAGCCAGAAAGGCCAATGCGAGTGCAGAAGGTTCTGGGAAGCCAGTTGTGTCACAGGGAATGGTGGGCGCTAACAGAGTAAGAGGGAGACCACAAGGGCATTTCAAGATAGAGGTACCCTCCAAAAACATTTGAATGCTTAAAAATAAACGGTGGTTACAGCTGCCAGGCCACCATTGTGGCGAGGGAACTCTTCCACAGAAGGCCTGCAGTCAGAGATATGGCTCTCTGGCTCCAGTGGTTCCAGGGATGGCCTGCTGCTGTTGCGGCTTGGCTCCAGCACCTATTGATTTTGGGCTCAGCAAGAGGTCAGTCTGCTGTCAGCAAGATCCTGGTACTGTCACCAATTTGCTAAGTGGGCAATTAATTGTTGATAATTAGCTATCCACCATTACTCAGCAGGGAGCCAGTGCCATTCAGACCCCACCTCCAGCAAGACTGCTCGGGAGTGGAATCTATCGAAGAGGCGGGAATGTGCCGGGAAATTGTCCTGAGGTGAGATTTTCTGAAATTCTAACTCCATCCCACTTCCAATACCAGTTCAGCCAGCTAATGAGATTCTGGGTGGGATTTACCAGCTGTTCACGCCTGCGGGAAATTCCGCTCCCATGCGGGCGCACAGGTTTCCCGGGTGACAAGGGGTGCTGCCACCAGGAAATCCCATTGACTACGGTGGGGTCGGTAAATCCTGCTGGTGAGCCGCCTCCCCCGGCACCGAAAAACACGTGGCGGGGTGGCCGTTAAATCTTGTCCTCTATCCTTGGTCTGCCCGTTCAATGAATCTAATGATCTGTCTAATACAAGTCAAAAACAAAAATATATAATGTTCGAGATAGAAACAGAGGAAAGAATACATTCAGAATTACAATATTTTTGGAGTTGCAATACTGCAAATATTGGTTATCTTACAGTTAACAACAACTTAATTGGACATATTGATACCAAGCTGTATGATTCTGTTCTTACCTTTTACTGTGTTGCCCAAAGTAAATGCTACAATTATGAGCCACAGCATCTAAATGGAATTCAGCAGAAAACATTTTTAAAAATTGAAAGTGTTGTATTCAGAAATCATATTCATGAATTGTGACTTACTTTAGCAACTATCGTAGCGTGGAAGCAAGAAGCAACTATTAGTATAATGGGTGGACAAAAATATATATACACACATACCCACTGTGCTAATGTTTGCTCTGTAACATTGGCGCTACGATCATGCATGTGAAACAGGCAGATGACAAATTAGTTCCTGGAGGAACTTCAAACAATGCCAAGCAGCTTTATGAGTGTAAAGTTTCCTTAACTTTACCAGACTATTGCAAACAGATATTTTGAAATTGAAAACATTTTTTGCTTATTTCATATTCCTTATCAGTGAAGTAGTAAAGTGATTTACACAGGTGCAACACTAAAACTTATTTTTAACTCTGGCAGATATTGTTTTAACTGTCATAAACTTTTGGTCAGCTGAATAATACATGACACTTAAAGTGGAATGCAGAATGCTTTATTACTTGGTAATATCTATTTCATTTCAGAAAAACATTGCTTCACGGTTCAAAGATGTATGGTCTCATCCTGTCCTCAGCATTAACATGAAAATGGAATTGAAGGCCATGATCATATTGAATGGCGGAGCAGGATTGAACGATTGCGTGGTCAACTCCTGCTCCAATTTCTTATGTTCTTATTTTCTACATTGATGTCATCGAGCATTGAAATATGATTTTCTAAATGTAACAATAAAAAATAGGGAGCTGGATTCTTTGTCCCCCCAACCCTGTTTTCCAGCACAGGGTCCTCCGTTCAGGCAGCAGGCTAATGGAGTTTCCCACTGTGGCCATCCCACGCCGTTGGGAAACCTGCGGGCGTGGGTGCGCTGCCAGCAAAGCAAAGGATCCCGCTGACTGAGAATCCAGCAGAGGATGTTTAATGTTAAACAAAGTCCCACAGTACTTCATAGTTTGACATAAGGAAAATGGTCATTGAGTCAGGAAGGGAGAGATCAGAAAGGGTGACTGAAGTCGAAATTGAGTCTGCCACTAATGATGGGTAAAGTGAGGGACAGATATACAAAAGGCTGGAGTCAGAGGAACAGAGTACTCGGAACGGAGGAGAACATTTGAGTATTGAAAGAGGATTAGGCCATTCTTCTTTTTAATTTAAGAGTACCCAATTCACTTTTTCCAATTAAGGGGCAATTTAGCGTGGCCAATCCACCTACCCTTCACATCTTTTGGGTTGTGGGGGAAAAACCCATGCAAACATGGGGAGAATGTGCAAACTCCACAAGGACGGTGACCCAGAGCCGGGATCGAACCTGGGACCTCGGCGCCATGAGCCAGCAATGCTAACCACTGCGCCACCGTGCCGCCCAGGGTTTGGCCATTTTAACCTGCAAGCCTGTTCTGTCATTCAATGAGTTCATGACTGACCTGTGCACTAATTCCACATACCTACCTTTACCATATATTCTGTATTACCTTTGGTTAACAAAAGTCTATTAATCTCCATATTTCTTTTTTTTAAATTTAGAATACTCAATTATTTTTTCGCAATTAAGGGGCAATTTAGTGTGGCCAATCCACCTACACTGCACATCTTTGGATTGGGGTGGGACCCAAGCAGATGTGGGGAGAATGTGTAAACTCCACACGGGCAGTGACCCGGGGCTGGAATTGAACCCGGGTCCTCGGCGCCATGAGGCAGTAGTGCTAATCACCGCGCCACCGTGCTGCCCTTTATCTCCATATTTATGGTAAAAAAAAGGGAAGTAATTAACATTCATCAATTGTGGTAATGGTTTGAAATGGGGATTGACATTAAATAGTAACAGTGAAATCCCATATGTAACTAAACAAAAGATGAAGCGAGGCAATGTCAGTGAGAAGGAAAAGCACTAGTACAATTTGGAAATTATCCCCTGTTAAATTTTCCTTTTGAAACTTTACTTTCTGATTTATGGAACCACGTGCCCTCCTAAATGCCCTCGCAAGGGCAATTAGGGAATGGCAATAAATGTGGGCCAAGGCCAGTGGAGCCCACATCACTTAAATTAATTTTTTTTCAAGTGGAGCCCACATTACATAAATGAAATTTTCAAAATGTAAAATGTAATCATGCACTACTAAGATAAATAATACACAGTTTTGCTCAGCATAATTCAGGTCAAAATCAGAGGAATTGACATAAATTACTGTGTAAAAAATGAAAAGAAAAACATAATGTTCAAGGATTAGGACAGTTTTCAGAGGCTAGAGTCACAGTATAAAGCTGAGCTAGTTATAGTGCAGACTTTGTTTGCACTGGAGTGCTGAGCTTGTTGTATTTGAGTGCTACAGTGAGAGTTTGGTGACTGAGGAGGGAGTAAAGTGCTCCTTACATTTCATTTCCTATATTTATCAAAGAGCGTGAAGGGAGCCAGGAGTTTAGAGTACAGCTGACTGGAAGCAGAGTCGGAGTGCGGAGGTCTAGTTGGTCTACTGGGCAGCTAATTCTGTAAAGTAAGAGGGGATGGAGGCTAGGGCAGTTGCATGCTCCTCCTGTAGGATGTGGGTGGTGAGGGATTTAACTGGTGTCCCCGCTGACTATACCTGCGGGAAGTGCACCCAACTCCAGCTCCTCAGAGACCGTGTTAGGGAACTGGAGCTGGAGCTGGATGAACTTCAGATCATCCGGGAGGCAGAGGGGGTTATCGAGAAGAGTTACAGGGAGGTAGCCACACCCAAGTTACTGGACAAGAGTAGCTGGGTTACAGTCAGGGGAAATAAAATTAACAGGCAGACAGTGCAAGGAACCCTCGTGGCCGTTCCCCTTCAAAACAAGTATACCGTTTTGGATGCTGTTGGGGGGGGATAACCTACCGGGGGAAGGCCCTAGCGGTCATGTCTCTGGCACTGAGTCTGGCTCTGGGCTCTGAAGGGAAGGGGGGAGCATAGAAAAGCAATAGTGATAGGAGATTCAATGGTTAGGGGAATAGATAGGAGATTCTGTGGTCGCGAGCGAGACCCCCGAAAGGTATGTTGCCTCCCGGGTGCCATGGCCAGGGATGTCTCGGATCGTGTCTTCAGGATCCTGAAGGGGGAGGGTGAGCAGCCAGAAGTCGTGGTGCACATTGGTACCAACGACGGAGTTAGGACAAGGGGTGTGGAGGTAATAAACAAGTTTAGGGAGTTAGGCTGGAAGTTAAAGGCCAGGACAGACAGAGTTGTCATCTCTGGTTTGTTGGCTGTGCCACATGATAGCGAGGCTCGGAATAGAGAGAGTGTGCAGTTGAACACGTGGCTGCAGGAATGGTGCAGGACGGAGGGCTTCAGGTATTTGGATAATTGGAGCGCATTCTGGGGAAGGTGGGACCTGTACAAGCAGGACGGGTTGCATCTGAACCAGAGGGGCACCAATATCCTGGGGGGAGATTTTCTAGTAGTCTTCGGGAGAGTTTAAACTAATTTGGCAGAGGAATGGGAACCGGATTTGTAGTCCAGCAACTAAGGAAGCCGATATTCAGGATGCCAAAGCACTTAGTGATGCAGTGGGGAAGGTAACACTGACAAAGGAGAGTACTTGCAGGCAAGGAGATGGGTTGAAGTGTGTATACTTCAATGCAAGAAGCATCAGGAATAAGGTGGGTGAACTTAAGGCAATGATTGGTACTTGGGACTACGATGTGGTGGCCATCACGGAAACTTGGATAGAAGAGGGGCATAAATGGTTGTTGGAGGTCCCTGGGTATAGATGTTTCAACAAGATTAGGGAGGATGGTAAAAGAGGTGGGGGGGGGGGGGGGGGGGGGGGTGGCATTGTTAATTAGAGATAGTATAACAGCTGCAGAAAGGCAGTTCGAGGGGGATCTGCCTACTGAGGTAATATGGGTTGAAGTCAGAAATAGGAAAGGAGCAGTCACCTTGTTGGGAGTTTTCTATAGGCCCCCCAATAGCAGCAGAGATGTGGAGGAACAGATTGGGAAACAGATTTTGGAAAGGTTCAGAAGTCACAGGGTAGTAGTCATGGGTGACTTCAACTTCCCAAACATTGAGTGGAAACTCTTTAGATCAAATAGTTTGGATGGGTTAGTGTTTGTGCAGTGTGTCCAGGAAGCTTTTCTAACACAGTATGTAGATTGTCCGACCAGAGGGGAGGCCATATTGGATTTGGTACTTGGTAATGAACCAGGGCAGGTGATAGATTTGTTAGTGGGGGAGCATTTTGGAGGTAGTGACCACAATTCTGTGACTTTCACTTTAGTAATGGAGAGGGATAGGTGTGTGCAACAGGGCAAGGTTTACAATTGGGGGAAGGGTAAATACGATGCTGTCAGACAAGAACTGAAGTGCATAAGTTGGGAACATAGGCTGTCAGGGAAGGACACAAGTGAAATGTGGAACTTGTTCAAGGAACAGGTACTGCGTGTTTTTGATATGTATGTCCCTGTCAGGCAGGTAAGAGATGGTTGAGTGAGGGAACCATGATTGACAAGAGAGGTTGAATGTCTTGTTAAGAGGAAGAAGGAGACTTATGTAAGGCTGAGGAACCAAGGTTCAGACAGGGCGCTGGAGGGATACAAGATAGCCAGGAGGGAACTGAAGAAAGGGATTAGGAGAGCTAAGGGAGGGCATGAAAAATCTTTGGCGGGCAGGATCAAGGAAAACCCCAAGGCCTTTTACACATATGTGAGAAATATGAGAATGACTAGAGCGAGGGTAGGTCCGATCAAGGACAGTAACGGGAGGTTGTGTATTGAGTCTGAAGAGATAGGAGAGGTCTTGAACAAGTATTTTTCTTCAGTATTTACAAACGGGAGGGGCCATATTGTTGGAGAGGACAGTGTGAAACAGACTGGTAAGCTCGAGGAGATACTTGTTAGGAAGGAAGATGTGTTGGGCATTTTGAAAAACTTGAGGATAGACAAGTCCCCCGGGCCTGACGGGATATATCCAAGGATTCAATGTGAGGCAAGAAATGAAATTGCAGAGCCGTTGGCAATGATCCATTCATCCTCGCTGACAACAGGGATGGTACCAGAGGATTGGAGAGTGGCAAATGTCGTGCCCCTGTTCAAAAAAGGGAATCGGGATAACCCTGGGAATTACAGGCCAGTTAGTCTTACTTCGGTGGTAGGCAAAGTAATGGAAAGGGTACTGAGAGTATTTCTGAGCATCTGGAAAGACACTGCTTGGTTAGGGATAGTCAGCACGGATTTGTGAGGGGTAGGTCTTGCCTTACAAGTCTTATTGACTTCTTTGAGGAGGTGACCAAGCATGTGGATGAAGGTAAAGCAGTGGATGTGGTGTACATGGATTTTAGGAAGGCATTTGATAAGGATCCCCATGGTGGGCTTATGCAGAAAGTAAGGAGGCATGGGATAGTGGAAAATTTGGCCAGTTGGATCACAAACTGGCTAACCGATAGAAGACAGAGAGTGGTGGTGGATGGCAAATATTCAGCCTGGAGCCCAGTTACCAGTGGCATACCACAGGGATCAGTTTTGGGTCCTCTGCTGTTTGTGTTTTTTATTAACGACTTGGATGAGGGAGTTGAAGGGTGGGTCAGTAAATTTGCAGATGATACGAAGATTGGTGGAGTTGTGGATAGTGAGGAGGGCTGTTGTCGGCTTCAAAGAGACATAGATAGGATCCAGAGCTGGGCTGAGAAGTGGCAGATGGAGTTTAACCCTGACAAGTGTGAGGTTGTCCATTTTGGAAGCACAAATATGAATGTGGAATACAGGGTTAACGGTAGGGTTCTTGGCAATGTAGAGGAGCAAAGAGACCTTGGGGTCTATGTTCATAGATCTTTGAAAGTTGCCACTCAAGTGGATAGAGCTGTGAAGAAGGCCTATGGTGTGCTAGCGTTCATTAGCAGAGGGATTGAATTTAAGAGTCGTGAGGTGATGATGCAGCTGTACAGAACCTTGGTCAGGCCACATTTGGAGTACTGTGTGCAGTTCTGGTCACCTCATTTTAGGAAGGATGTGGAAGCTTTGGAAAAGGTGCAAAGGAGATTTACCAGGATGTTGCCTGGAATGGAGAGTAGGTCTTACGAGGAAAGGTTGAGGGTGCTAGGCATTTTCTCATTAGAACGGAGAAGGATGAGGGGCGGCTTGATAGAGGTTTATAAGATGATCAGGGGAATAGATAGAGTAGACAGTCAGAGACGTTTTCCCCGGGTGGAACACACCATTACAAGGGGACATAAATTTAAGATAAATGGTGGAAGATATAGGGAGGATGTCAGAGGTAGGTTCTTTACCCAGAGAGTAGTGGGGGCATGGAATGCACTGCCTGTGGAAGTAGTTGAGTCGGAAACGTTAGGGACCTTCAAGCGGCTATTGGATAGGTACATGGATTAGGGTAGAATAATGGAGTGTAGATTAATTTCTTCTTAAGGGCAGCACGGTAGCATTGTGGATAGCACAATTGCTTCACAGCTCCAGGGTCTCAAGTTCGATTTCGACTTGGGTCACTGTCTGTATGGAGTCTGCACATCCTCCCCGTGTGTGCGTGGGTTTCCTCCGGGTGCTCCGGTTTCCTCCCACAGTCCAAAGATGTGCAGGTTGGGTGGATTGGCCATGATAAATTGCCCTTAGTGTCCAAAATTCTATGATTAACCTAGGATAAAAGTTCGGCACAACATCGTGGGCCGAAGGGCCTGTTCTGTGCTGTATTTCTCTCTCTCTCTCGGTACGATTCAGCAGCCTTGCTGCACCCAACTTGGTGTTGGGGCAGGGCTGTTGAATCACGTGAGAGCCTTGCTTCGAGATTTGCATGGCACCCTGGCACTCTTCCTGGCACCTGGGAACCTTGGACCCAGACTGGCACACTGGCACTGCTACGTAGGTGCCCTGGCACTGCCAAGGTGCCATGCTGGTAGTGCCAGGGTGGATAGGTGCCAGGTTACTTATGTTAGGGGTCGGTGCCAGGGGAGGGGGTGCCTTGCCCACAAGAGGCGGGGTGAGGAGGGGCTTGAGGACCCCGGAAGAGGTCAGGTGGGTGAAGTGGGAGGTCCTGAGGCTGCTGTAGGAGTGCAGAAGGAGTTGGGGAGGGGTTTGGGGAAGGTCTAAAGTTCGGGGTTGCCTTTAAAAATGGTGCACTGATCCTCGAGGAGTCTTCCTGTACTGGCGAGCTGAGGCAAATATAACAGCAAAGTGGCTATGAATAGCGGGATCTTTCATGGTGCTACAGGCACCAAGAGACCCCCCCCCCCCCTAAATGTGCCATTCCCCCCTCCCCCCTAAATGTGCCATTCAGCGGACTTTAACTCGAGTCCGCCGAATCCTGCCCCAAGTGTTCAAAGAGATTAAAGGAATGAAAAAGACCGAACAGTTGATTTCAAATGTATGTCTGGAGGTTTTTTAAAAACTTAAATCTCACACAAAAGAGGCTAAAGATTGAGCAAACAATATCAAATGTTATGTTAAGCAAACAAATGAAAATCTTCAAATCAAACAGGAATATGGAAAAAGTTTGCAAATTATTCAGTGAAAGTCTGGAAAGCCTCGGATACCTATTGTAGTTCCAGGTAACATGCTGCCTGCTATGTAAGCACAGTGGTTAGCACTGTTGCTTCTCAGTGCCAGGGATCTGGGTTTGATTCCCAGCTTGGGTCACTGTCTGTGTGGAGTCTGCACACTGTGTGTGTGGGTATCCTTTGGGCGTACTGGTTTCCTCCCACAAGTCCTGGAAAGATGTGCTTGTTAGGTTAATTGGGCATTCTGAATTTTCCCTCAGTGTGCCTGAACAGATGGCGTCTACAGGGTTTTCACAGTAACGTTATTGCAGTTAATGTTAGCCTACTTGTGACACTAATAAAGATTAATTGTTGCAGAGCTTATCTTTAGCATGTGGTTTCACCCTGGTAAAGAATCCCACAGGAAATGGTTGAGTCCAAAACATTGTATGGTTGAAGAAGCAGTTAGATAGCATGTAAAGCGAAGCAAATCAAAGGATATGGGGGAAAGCGGCATTAGGCTACTGAGTTGGATGATCTGTCATGATCATAATGAATGGAGGACTGGGCTTGAAGGGCCGAATGGCCTTCTCCTGCTCCAATTTTTTCTATGTTTCTAATGGCACTACCGTAGTTGAACAATTGGAACTCCAAGAGAACTGAATTGCAGAGAGAGGAAGATTTTGCATTCAACAACAGATTAATGGTTTGACGAATAATGCAAAACCAACTAAAGCGAACAAATTTCGGGTAAAATTGAATGTTCGGGTCTGCAATGCTAGAGAAATTGGAAATGAGCAGTGGTGAATATTAGCCATTCAATCCTGCCTTTTAAGTTTTAAACTGATATAACAATGCATCAAAACTTCACAAGAACTGTACCAACATAATGCAACAGCAAAATGATGATAGTCTATTGCTACCTGGGGTTAGCATGGTGGGAGATAGTACATAGCATCTTTGGGACAGACTGGAATCTTCTGCCTACAGGTTATTCTTGCTGGATGTCTTTATTATAACGGTTGGTTTGTTCGAACCCTGAAAGAAGTTAATAGAAAATATGATAAAAAGCATCAGGTCTGATGAGAAAGTAAGTTTGCAAGGCAGCAGAAATGGTCTCCTTTAGTCACAAAGTGTGGAATTTAAGAAAATCAACAATGTTTTTATGTTACTCCTGTTTATCAGAAAATAATGGAGTCAGATATTTCTATTGTGTGATTGAAGAGCTTGGCTTTTCCCCTCAAAGATATTGATAATATTAGAGAAGAAAACTTGCATATAAAAAGGTAGTATGTTGCCCTAGAAAATGCATTAATAATTGTTTACAATTAAGCTATGGCCCTGAGAAAAGCATTGATAATAAGTAGCAGCATGGTGTGAAAAGGCATCCAAAGAATTCCTACAGCGCAGAAGGAGGTCATTCGGCCCATCGAGCCTGTACCCACTTTCTGAAAGAGCATTCTACCTGGGCCCACTCCCCCACCCTATCCCTCTAACCCCACGCATTGATCATGGCCAATCCACCTAAATTCACATCTTTGGTCACTAAGGGGCAATTTTCATGGCCAGTCCAACCTAATTCTCTCCTCTCTGACAATCTATTTGAACAATTGGATGGTTCTACAGTATGAGACAATATTATTTCCAGAATGTTTTATCTAGTTATATAGAGACCTCTTGACACCTGATGGAATGAATATGCTTGGTGAAGCTATCTTTGCAATCCCTCATTAAACTTCTTGCGGGTGAGAGGCAAACGCAAAGCTAATTTGCATGACTCTTTATGGGTTTTTGTTATATTTAAGATTAATGCTTTGTTGAATTACTAGACACGTTACCATCTGCAGCTTTTTGAGTATGCTTAATAGGTAAAGGACTTATGCACAAGAAACTAGCAAGAAGAGCAATGATTCTGGGCAATGATAGGTAAGCATGAGATTTCTAGCTGCAAGGAGAAATGTGCCCAAAATGTATGTTAGGTGCCCTCCCACAAATTCCATGAAATGCAAGGATTTTAGCCCATGAATTTTCCCGTTGAGTCAAAGTTGGGAAGCTTCACTTTGTGTCTTCCGATACCATGGGTAGAATTCTCTATTTGGGAGACCTATGTTCTCCCGCCGGAACTGAATTGCACTCACGCTCAGAGCACAAACCAGGAAATTAGTCCTAATCCTCAGCCATGCAAATTTATGCATTGCAAGGATTGCAACTATCGGGCCGCATTTGAGTGGATGGCCCGATAGCGAGGTCCTGCAGCTCCGCACACCCCCTCCACACACAACGCAACTCAGCACCCTCACCCCGAACCCACTACCTCTGTCTGGACTGTTCTCGGGCTTCCAGGCAGAGGTCTCTCTTCTGGGATCACTGGGGGGAATCTCTTCAATCAGGCCATCTCTGTGGTGGATCAAGTTATTGAGGGCATCTCTGGGGGGCTCTGTTTAGTTTGTGGGTCTCTGTAGTGGTGTCTCTTTATTTAGGTCATCTCTGGAGGCGGTCAGTGGGATGGGCAGGTCTTGCATTGGGTGTGTGTGTGTGTGGGGGGGAGGGGGGGTGGTGTTGGACAACTTCCTTAGAGTAACCCCCTAGCCCACTGCAAGGTTCACCGTGTCAGGAATGTGGTTGTCAGGACCTGTACCAATTCTTTGCTCATAAGGACCGGAGAATCACACAGGTCCAGAGAATATGTTACCCGACCCGTTAATAGGATACAAATAGGTCTCAATGACGCATTTGCACCCTCCCGCTGGCAAGTGGCGCTAACCACAACCCCGACCGGAGCATCGGAAACGGCGCCAATCTAATTTCTTTCCCTGACACTGGATTCTCCGCCTCATTGGGAACTCTGCTACTGGCAGCAGGCAGTGCAGTGTCCAGCCCGAGAATATCGATCCTGAGAATGGTTCATACTGACTTTGAATGCTTGACAAGAAAAATGATGCAATCCATTCCTCGGCAGTAATAGACATAATTTTGATGAGCATAAAAAGACAATAAACCATAAAGATATTCAACCATTCGACAAACCTTTACGACAAGAGAACCCGATGCAGGTTAAGGAAAGCTGTCCCAAAATATTAAGTTATGCTTCGAATAGCGCCAGAACTCCAGGATGTTTCCAATACTTCTTGCTTTTATGATTATTTCTATTTGTTGTTTAGAGGAACAGCCAAAGGTTTATTTTGAGATTATGTTTAAGTGCAGGGTTGCACCATTTGTTTTCTTTAGATAACTTATATGGAATATGCCATCTGCAATGCTAATAAAATCTCTCATGTTATTTTTAAAAGAAAACATGATCAAAATATTTAATCTGAGTACATTTGAAAATGCCTTTAAAGGAGGAGGGGATTGGTAGGCTCCCACTGAAGCAGGCAGGGAAGAGCTTCAGGTACCTAGGAGTCCAGGTGGCTGGGAGCTGGGGGGCCTTGCACAAGCTCAACCTCACAAGGTTGGTGGAGCAGATGGAGGAGGAGTTCAAAAGGTGGGATATGTTACCGCTGTCACTGGCGGGGAGGGTGCAATCCGTTAAGATGACGGTGCTCCCGAGGTTTTTGTTCCTGTTCCAGTGCCTTCCAATCCTTATCCCGAAGGCCTTTTTTAGGAGAGTTAACAGGAGTATTACGGGATTTGTGTGGGCGCATGGGACTCCGAGGGTGAGAAGGGTGTTCTTGGAACGGGGCAGGGATAGGGGGGGCTGGCGCTGCCCAACCTTTGTGGGTACTATTGGGCTGCCAACGCAGCGATGGTGCGTAAGTGGGTAATGGACGGGGAAGGGGCAGCATGGAAGAGGATGGAGATGGCGTCCTGTGTGGGCACGAGTCTGGAGGCGCTGGTAATGGCGCCGTTGCTGCTCCCTCCAGCGAGGTATACCACGAGCCCGGTGGTGGTGGCTACCCCCAAAATTTGGGGGCAATGGAGACGGCATAGGGGAGAAATGGGGGGCTCGATGGAGGCCCGATACGGAGGAACCATCGGTTTGTTCCAGGGAGCATTGATGGCGGATTTCTGGGCTGGCACAGGGTAGGGGTTAGGAGGTTGAGGGACCTGTTTGTGGAGGGGAGGTTCGCGAGCTTGGGGGAGTTAGAGGGGAAGTTTGGGCTCCCCCGGGGAACATGTTTCGGTACATGCAGGTTAGGGCGTTTGCCAGGCGGCAGGTGGAGGGGTTCCCCTTGCTGCCTCCACGTGGGGTATGGGACAGGGTGCTCTCGGGGTGTGTGTTGGAGGAGGGAGGATTTTGGACATATACCGGGTAATGCAGGAGGTAGACGAGGCCTCGGTGGAGGAACTGAAGGGTAAATGGGAAGAGTAGCTGGGTGAGGAGATTGAGGAGGGGACGTGGGCGGATGCCCTGGAGAGAGTGAATTCTTCCTCTTCCTCTGCGAGGCTTAGCCTCATACAGTTCAAGGCGCTGTATAGGGCCCACATGACTGGGACGAGGATGAGTAGGTTTTTCGGGGGCGAAGACAGGTGTGCTAGGTGCTCGGGGAGCCCAGCAAACCACGCCCATATGTTTTGGGCGTACCCAGCGCTGGGGGAGTTTTGGAAGGGGGTAGCAAGGACGGTGTCGAGGGTGGTGGGATCCAGGGTCAAGCCAGGCTGGGGACTTGCAATTTTTGGGGTTGTAGTGGAGCCGGGAGTGCAGGAGGCGAAAGAGGCCGGTGTCCTGGCCTTTGCGTCCCTAGTAGCCCGGCGGAGGATCTTGCTTCAATGGAAAGATGCGAGGCCCCCAAGCGTGGAGGCCTGGATCAATGATATGGCGGGGTTCATCAAATTGGAGAAGGTGAAATTTGCCCTGAGGGGATCAGTACAGGGGTTCTTTAGGCGGTGGCAGCCTTTCCAGGACTGGCGGAATGGTAGGGAAATAGGCCGGCAGCAGCAGCAACCCTGGGGGAGGGGTTTGGTTCGGTGGGAGGGAGAATTGGGTACATGGGTTTGTTGGATGTGGCGGGTGTTATCTCTTTCCTTTTTGTTGTTTGCTTTTTTTGTTGTTTTTGTAGTTGCTTTTGTAGTTGGGTGGTTGTTTTTCTTGGGTTTTTACCATGGTTGTTTTGTTAATATTGTTTTGTTGTTTATATTTTGTGAAAATCTTCATAAAAATTATTTTTAAAAATGAAAATGCCTTCAAAAAGAAAAATTAATCCGTCAAAGAGAAATATAGACACATAACTTCCTTCTAGCGGTGGGAAGCCAAGGGCTGCCGATGTTAAAGTGAAATCTGCGCTCTGATGATACGTCCAACCTTCCATAGCAGCCTGTGGCCTCCAGCACCCCAGTCTGCGCAGGCTCCAGCGCAGCACAGAAGAAGTGCAGCCGCTCTCCCTTTAGGAGAGGCCAGCTTGGGAATGCCCATTGAGGGCACGCATTTAAACATAGATAGGAAACAACAGGCAACTAATATAACCAGTGTTTTCAAGGCATCCGGATAAAAAACAGATTTGTTTGCTCTTTCATTTAAACAGGCATCATACCATTGTTGTTGATTCTTTTAAAGTCATTTTTCTTTTTGTTTTCTGATTAAAGGTGATTATTTATTTATTACTGAACATAGGTTTGATTATTTGTTTTAAATCCATGAAACTATTTAAATCTGCAATATATTATGATATAATGTTATGTGTGGCATGCTTAAAAATGTTTCTATGTTTTAATTTATATTATGGTTTCTATGTTTTAATTTAGATTATGGTTGTAAGATTTTAAAAGCTCCCCAGTCTTTTTGCTGTCACTGTCCTTGCAACATCTGATTTTGTTTTGATTAGTATTTGTGGAATCACTGTAGTGCCGAAGAAAGCCATTCGGCCCATAACGTCTGCACTGACACTCCGAAAGAATACCCTAGCGAGGCCCATGACCCTCTCCTATCTCCATAACCCCTCCTAACCCTTTGATACTAAGGGGCAATTTAACAAGGCCAGTCCACCTACCCTGCACATCTTTGGACCGTGAGAGGAAAACAAAGCACCCGGAGGAAATGGGGTGGCATGGCGGCACATTGGTTAGCACTGTACTGCCTCACAGCGCCATGGATGCAGGCCTTGTGTGACTGTCTGTGTGGACCTTGTACGCTCTCCAGGTGTATGTGTGGGTTTCCTCCGGGTGCTCTGGTTTCCTCCCACAGTCCAAAGATGTGCAGGTTAGGTGGATTGGCCACATTAACTTGCCCTTTTGTCTCCAGGAATGGTCATGCTAAATTGCCCTCTTAATATCCAGCGATGTGCAGGGATAGAATTATAGAATTTACAGTGCAGAAGCAGGCCATTCGGCCCATCGAGTCTGCACCGGCTCTTGGAAAGAGCGCCCTACCCAAGGTCAACACCTCCACCCTATCCCCATAACACAGTAACCCCACCCAACACTAAGGGCAATTTTGGACACTAAGGGCAACATCAATGCCTGGGAGACCTAGCTCAGAAGAAACTTGGAGACCCTCCTGATTGAAGGGTCACAATTCTTCGAGAACACCCGATGGCAAGAGGAGGACTGGAAAAGGAACCCGAGAAAGGAATAACTGTGGGCGGAATTCTCCGCTCCCTGGAAAAATCGGGAGGGTCGTCGTGAACTCGGCCGAGTTTCACGACGGCCTCGGAGGCCGCTCCTCGCCCCCTATTCTCCCCTCCCAGCGGGGCTAGGAGCGGCGCTCTGTAAATCTCGGGCGCAGGGGCGTCGCGCCGAGAATGAATCGGCCGGTGCGCCTAATGACGTCAGCCGCGCATGCGCAGGTTGGCCGGCTCCAACCCGCGCATGCGCGGCTGACGTCATGACGCTGACGGCACAAACCAGCGCATGCGCGGTGGCCATCTTTCCCCTCAGCCGCCCGCAAGACGTGGCGGCTTGATCTTGCGGGGCGGCAGAGGGGAAATAGTGCGTCCGATTTGGGCACCGATCGCGGGCCTGTCCCCTCCCGAGCACAGTCGTGGTGCTCTTTCCTTTCTAGGCTACCTACAAGCCCCAAACGGGCTTCTTACTCCCATTTCACGATGGCAGCGACCAGGTGTGTTTGCCGCCGTCGTGAAACGGCCGCGAACTGCAGGTCGCTCGGCACATCCGGGTCGGAGAATCGTGAAAAACGGCGAGCGGCGATTCTTCCGAGCCGGGGAGGGGGTGGGGGGGGGGGGGGGGGGGGAATCGTGGGGGGCGCGAGGGGGGTGTGAGTTTTGTCGGGGGCCCTCACGCGATTCTCATACGCCGCGTGGGGAGCGGTGAATCGCGCCCTGTGTTTTAGCGCCCAAGGACCAATCCCACCTGTTGGAAAGCTGCCAAGTGAGTGACTGAAGATGCAGCTCTAGGACCGGGCTCATCAGTCACACAAGAACCTACAGAACCCATGGCCAGTAACACGGAGTATATTAAGTGCACGATCATACCTGTTAGCGAGTGATCACCGCATTCTATCCATTGTAGTTCTTTTAATGGAATTAACATCCCCATGACAAACCAATGTTAAAAAAAATATACATCTTCCTTTCATTTTATTGGCATTTTAAACATATTTATAACCGCTAAGCAGGGCGGCATGGTAGCACAGTGGTTAGCGCTGTTGCTTCACAGCACCAGGGTTCCAGGTTTGTTTCCCGGTTCGGCCACTGTCTGTGCGGAGTCTGCACGTTCTTCCCGTGTCTCCGTGGGTTTCCTGCGGGTGCTCCAGTTTCCTCCCACAAGTCCCGAAAGGTGTGCAGGTTAGGTGAACTGGACATTCTGAATTCTCCCTCTGTGTACCCGAACACCGTAATGTGGTGACTGGGGGCTTTTCACAGTGTTAATGTAAGCCTACTTGTGACAATAATAAAGATTATGATTATTACCAATAATATAAAACTTTAACCTCGCAAAAAAAAACTCTCCTCATGTAAACTGCCTCTGCTGGACTGAAAAGTTTCCGTGGAAATAAAAAGGTGGAAAAACTCACAAAATATCCGGGAAAGTGGCCCACGTTAGCGCTGCAGCTGGATCTTTTATTCAGCAGCACAGAGATTCAAGCAGAGGGGGAAAAACGGCTGCATGTTTCAACGCCGCGTGTTTTTAGGGCGCGTGTCTGAACGCCTGCACTTCCAGGTCATCACGCCGCGCATGTGCAGTCACCAGCAACGTCTCGCAAATCCTTCAGGAGGTTACGGGCCATAGTTGCTGAACTAGAATAATGAAAAAATATTTGATCTGTAGGACTGTTGCATATTGCAGCTCAATTCCTTATTGAGAACTAAGTTTTGAATTTAAGATGCATCAAGATGAATGTACATTACAAAAAGTAGTGGTTTCGCATCACTAAAGTTGGGTATAGATCCAGTCAAGACTCAACTAACTGTAAAGTGAAGCAAAATGAGACTCTTGGGTGAGGAAATTCCACTCAAATCTGAAGCTAGATCAGACTCTTAACTCTATATTTACAATACAACGTTTAGCATTAATGTGACGTAAAGCCACTTTGTACTGACACAAAAAGGTTATGGCTGTGATTCATAGAATTTACAGTGCAGAAGGAGGCCATTTAGCCCATCAAGTCTGCACTGGCTCTTGGAAAGAGCACCCTACCCAAGCCCACGCCTCCACCCTATCCCCGTAACCCAGTAACCCCCACCCAACCTTTCTGAACACTAAAAAGGCAATTTATCATGGCCAATCCACCTAACCTGCACATCTTTAGACTGTGGGAGGAAACCAGAGCACCCAGAAGAAACCCACACAGACACAGGGAGAACGTGCAGACTCCGCACAGACAGTCACCCAAGTCGGCAATGGAACCTGGGACCCTGGAGCTGTGACGCCACTGTGCTAACACTATGCTACCGTGCTGCCCACCTGTGCTACTGTACTGCCCACCTATGCTACCATGCTGCCTTCTTGTCTCGAATGAAGTCTAGGTGCTGCCGCGAACAGGAAATTCAAAGCCTTTTCCATTGGCCCAGACTGCGCTCATCAGGTGCTATTCAACGGCACTTGGAAATTTTGTTGGAGAGGGGCAAGTTTTGCCCTGTCCTTGAGAGGACCTGGGAAAAAAGGCTATTTCTTTATTCTGAAGTGCTCCCCAGAAAGACTAAGTATGGGGGCTGCACTCAGCCAGAGCCTTTAGTCTTTCTAGGAAACTCTCAAGAACAAAAAAACAGCCCCTTTAAAAAACCTGCAATTCGAAACAACACCTCAATAGAGGAAGTACTTTAGAGATAATGGATCGTGGAGAGCTAGAAAAACAAACAAAGTGAATCCCTCCTTTGAAATAATCTGAATCGGTCAATCAAGAGATTTGTAAAAGGTAATGGACTGTGATATTGAATGTAAAAAATGCAGTTCAATGCATTTAGGCTTCTCAGCAAGCCCAGAGGCTTGAAAATGTTAATGGGGAATGAAATTGAATGTGCAAAAAGCACTTCAATTTAAGGGAAGACTTTTACCTTCATCTCACAGATCATTGATATTGACATGTTGGGAGAGACATCAAAGGTTTGGAGGCTAGAGACATAAGACCTTTATAAGAACATAAGAACTAGGAGCAGGAGTAGGCCATCTGGCCCCTCGAGCCTGCTCCGCCATTCAATGAGATCATGGCTGATCATTTGTGGATTCAGCTCCACTTTCCGGCCCGAACACCATAACCCTTAATCCCTTTATTCTTCAAAAAACTATCTATCTTTACCTTAAAAACATGTAATGAAGGAGCCTCAACTGCTTCACTGGGCAAGGAATTCCATAGATTCACAACCCTTTGGGTGAAGAAGTTCCTCCTAAACTCAGTCCTAAATCTACTTCCCCTTATTTTGAGGCTATGTCCCCTAGTTCTGCTTTCACCCGCCAGTGGAAACAACCTGCCCGCATCTATCCTATCTATTCCCTTCATAATTTTAAATGTTTCTATAAGATCCCCCCCTCATCCTTCTAAATTCCAACGAGTACAGTCCCAGTCTACTCAACCTCTCCTCATAATCCAACCCCTTCTGTCAGATCATTCAACTTGACATACTGGGAGAAGTTGTAAAGGTTTTCAAGGCTACAAAGGGAAAGCTTGCCACATGACCCCCATCCCAGGAAAGACCCCGGGTCTCAGTCTTCCAGCCCAGCCCAAATCCCCCAACTCCCACCTCCTCTGAAGGACCCCCCCCCCCCCCCCCTCAGCATCCTGGAGGTAAGTGAACAAAGGGTACTCACCCCCTTGATCCCCACCAAGTCCATGACTTCTGGTCCCCATTTTCAAACACCAGATTGGCGTTTCCAGGTATTTCAGAACATGGGAGTTCGTATTTGGTGGGAGAGACCCAGAAAACCATAGAATTCCACTTAAATCTCACTAATGAGATTGAAATTGATGCCAATGAGTTCTGATTAGATGCTCACTCTCTCTGGGTGAGAATATGATCTTGCCAGGCACAACAAGCCAGGAGATTTGCAACAAGCTTTATGCCCAGTGAGAGTCCTGATTTGGCCATCTTGCCTGATTCAACAGTCCTTCGGGAATCATGGCTGGGGCTAGAGGCCCCAGAGAATCGCCCCCTATATTTATGTAGTGGCCTTCTCAAACAGGGTATCCAAAGTGGCTTGAGAGCTAATTAAATACTTGCTTTCTGAACTGTTGTCACAGTTGTAATGCAGGAAATGCAGTGAGTCAAATTGCAGCGAGGTCCCACTGACACAATGTGACAATGATCAGATCAGCTATTTTAGTGATGTTGATTGAGTAATAAATGAAGACACTGTTCTTCTTCTAAATAACACCTGATTCGACAAGGACCCGGGTACGATCCCGGCCCTGGGTCGCTGTCTGTGTGGAGTTTGCACATTCTTTTCGTGTCTGCGCGGTTCTCACCCCCACAACCCAAATATGTGCAGGATAGATGGATTGGCCATGCTAATTTGTCCCTTAAATTGGCAAAATTTTTCAAAATAGCACCAGATC
Source organism: Scyliorhinus canicula (assembly GCF_902713615.1). NCBI lineage: Eukaryota > Metazoa > Chordata > Chondrichthyes > Carcharhiniformes > Scyliorhinidae > Scyliorhinus > Scyliorhinus canicula. The sequence goes on from NC_052161.1 coordinate 22,779,032, forward strand.
TTTCACATATACCTAAAAGTATAGAGAGGGCTTCAGCTTAATGTCACATCTGAAAGACAGTGGCGCGATTCAGTGACCGTGTTGCGCTCGGCACAGATTGGGGCATGCCGGGTGAATAGTGGGAGAGGAAAAAAATCAAGATTCACCCCTGGCACGAGCCATTTTGCGATTCACCCGGCCCACTCCCGATGGCGAGTTCCGGGTTTCACTCAGAAATGGAGAGACTACAATTAAATCTGATTTGCATTAATTTCAATCTCATTGACGAGGCTGAAGTCAAATACAGCGCCTTCTGGGAATTAACAGACTCTCCATTGGGAAGTGACGTAGGTGTTCTTTAGCACTTCTTTTCAAAAACGCAATGGCTACTGAGGAGAAGTGAGAAGGTGAGTAGCAATTTATAGTTTCCACCATATAATTCAAGGGCACCGGAGCTGGCAGTCCCAGTGTCTTGGGGGGGGGGGGGGTGGACTGACCCTTCAAGGGGGTTAGGCCTGGTCAGGAGTCTGAAGCATTCAAGATTGGGGGTCGCTCCTAGGTGGGGCGTGGCGGCTTTGCATCTGTGAGCCCTGCAAATATCTTTAAATATTGTGGAGACCCGTAAGAGAGCAACCCCAACTACAACCTGCCTGACCTACCAAACACTCAAGACAGAGCCCTGCTGCGGCTTCGATCCTGAAATTCCATTTCACTCCCTTTGACTGTGAGCAGCCTCTAGCTTCACAGCTGAAGGTTATTTCAAATAAGGAATTAACCTTGTTAGTTGTGGTAGCATCTCACCCCCTCAACTCTCAAGTGCCTCCTCCAGGATACATGAAGTCACAGAGGGTGATCAGTGCATTTTATGTGCAGCGAACTTTGATGCCTCAACAGTGTGCTGGAACTGTCTTCACCCAAGAGAATGAGGAGGTAGCTGTGGAACTCAGGGAGAGAGACTATGTGGTTACTGAGAAAACTGTCAGAGGAAGGGATAGGTATTGGAGGTGTTGGCAGGCTTTAAAGTGGACATGAGCAGGTTCTTCCCGGAGGTGGAGGATAAATGTGAACGGTGCCAGAGGGGCCCGGTCAACCACACCCACATATTCTGGGCTTGTCCCCAAACTTGCTGCGTTCTGGACAGCCACCTCCGAGGCAATGTACAAGGTTGTGGGGGTGAGGGTGAAGCTATGCCCAAACGTGGCAATCTTTGGGGTATCGGAGCAGCCAGAGTTGCACAAGAGGAAGAGGGCCGATGCCCCAGCTTTTGCTTCCCTAGTCGCACGCCGGAGAATCCTGCTCGGCTGGCAATCAGCAGCACCACATCACAGCTGCAGACTGGCTCGCTGACCTCTCGGAACTTCTCCACCTGGAGAAAATGAAGTCGGCCATCCAAGGGTTGGAGGAAGGCTTCCTAAACACATGGGGACAGTTCGTCGGCCTGTTCCAGAACTTGTTCGAGGCCAGCAACAATGAATAGATAGGGAAACGGGAAAGTTAGACAGAAAAGGGTCGGAAAAAGAAAAACAGGGGAGAACCATAGGAACACGCAACCTGGGGGGGGGGGGGGGGGGAGGGGGGGTGGGGAGAGAAAGATAGAAAGATGAGAAAGGGCTGGAGAAACATAAAAGGGACAATGCGGGAGGGCATGCTGGCTCCGCTTACCTGCCTGACTCGCAGCCACATACTCCTCTCCCTGACTAACTATAAGGTTCTGTCTAACCTTGCTGCCTCCTGGAAAAAAAAAGTGTCCAGGTAACAAGCCATCCCCTGATACCTCACAATGTCTGAAACTCATACTCTAGTTCAGCAACTCAGAGCTGAAGCTGCCTAACTTGCAGACACATACTGTGGATATGTTTGTCAGGATTACAGTGCATTCCACAGATTCCCAGTCACAGCATACCACAAGCCCCGCCGTTTCTGCCTAATCATATTGAATTCATTCGTCAATTTTAAAAAAGAAAGAAAGTTGCATTGACCTTGCTTGGAGACAAAAAGGAAACTCATCAATAACTGGAGGTTGAAAAAAAAAGTAGAAAAAAGAACACTTCTTTCCCCCTCTGCCCCAAATTCTCAACTCCCCACTCAATCGACATCTTACTGAGGCACAATCTGGTGTCCCAGAAGTCATTTCTGTAAAGCCTCTCCTCACACTATCTCAGCTTTCAGCTACAATAATTAACACCTATTGAAAGCAAGTACTTTCAGCCGATTGATGGACAATTGCCACTTCAGGCAGTTCCCTGTTTGACAAGGCTAGTCAACTAACAATATTTGGTGGTAAGAACCTAATCCTTCATCTATATTTAGAATTAAGAAAAGCTTACCAGAAATTCTTACCTGAACCAAATTTTTAACTTCTGACTCCATCCACATCTCACTCAGGCTTTTTCTGATGTCCACGAGCCCCCTCTGCATCAAATACTTTATTTGATGTTTCTTAGCGCTTCTCCCACTTTGCCACCATATTTGTGACAGAGGTGGTGAAAACCCTTTTATGCCAGTTCATGGGTTTTCTGCTTCGCTTCTTCCAAGGTTCTGACAGGAAATGGGAGGAGCTGCAAGGAAATTCACACATCTACAAACTGATTTTCAACTAATCATGAATCATATTTCAATTTAGGAATATCAATCAGATCCATGAAATATATTGGATATAAGACCATAAGACCATAAGACATAGGAGTGGAAGTAAGGCCATTCGGCCCATCGAGTCCACTCCGCCATTCAATCATGGCTGATGGGCATTTCAACTCCACCTACCAGCATTCTCCCCGTAGCCCTTAATTCCTTGCGACATCAAGAATTTATCTATCTCTGCCTTGAAGCCATTTAGCGTCCCGGCCTCCACTGCACTCCGCGGCAATGAATTCCACGGAGAATTCCATAAAGAAAAATTAAGCATGTAAATAAAAAGAAATAAGAATTAAGGAAAAATAAATGTTCTGGAATTAGAATATGCAGAAATAAGAATACATTCTCCTTTTGATGTCAGATACTATTGATGCCATATACATGGACTTCAGTAAGGCGTTTGATAAAGTTTCCCATGGCAGGTTGATGGAAAAAGTGAAGTCGTTTGGGGTTCAGGGTATACTAGCTAGATGGATAAAGAACTGGCTGGGCAACAGGAGACAGAGAGTAGTGGTGGAAGGGACTGTCTCAAAATGGAGAAAGGTAAATAGTGGTGTTCCACAGAGATCCGTGCTCGGACCACTGTTGTTTGTGATATGCATAAATGATCTGGACGAAGGTATCGGTGGTCTGATTAGCAAGTTTGCAGATGATACTAAGATTTGTGGAGTTGCAGATAGCGAGGCAGACTGTCAGAGAATACAGCAAAATATAGATAGATTGGAGAGTTGGGCAGAGAAATGGCAGATGGAGTTCAATCCAAATGCGAGGTGATGCATTTTGGAAGATCTAATTCAAGAGCGGACTATATGGTCAATGGAAGAGTCCTGGGGAAAATTGATGTACAGAGAGATCTGGGAGTTCAGGTCCATTGTACCCTGAAGGTGGCAACGCAGGTTGATAGAGTGGTTAAGAAGCCATACAGCATGCTTGCCTTCATCGGACGTTGTATTGAGTACAAGAGTCGGCAGGTCATGTTACAGTTGTATGGGACTTTGGTTAGGCCACATCTGGAATACTGCGTGCAGTTCTGGTCACCACATTATCAAAAGGATGTGGATGCTTTAGAGAGGGTGCAGAGGAGGTTCATGAGGATGTTGCCTGGTATGGAGGGTGCTAGCTATGAAGAAAGGTTGAGTAGACTAGGATTGTTTTCATTGGAAAGACGGAGGTTGAGGGGGGACCTAATTCAGGTCTACAAAATTATGAGAGGTATGGACAGGGTGGATAGCAACAAGCTTTTTCCAAGAGTTGGGGTGTCAATTACAAGGGGTCACGATTTCAAGGTGAGAGGGGGAAAGTTTAAGGGAGATGTGCGTGGAAAGTTTTTTATGCAGAGGGTGGTGGGTGCCTGGAAAGCTTTGCCAGCGGAGGTGGTAGAGGTGGGCACTATAGCATCATTTAAGATGCATCTGGACAGATATATGAGCGGGCGTGGAACAGAGGGAAGTAGATCCTTGGAAAATAGGTGACAGGTTTAGATAAAGGATCTGGATCGCGCAGGCTGGGAGGGCCGAAGTGCCTGTTCCTGTGCTGTAATTGTCTTTGTTCTTTGTTCTTGTTCTTCACACCATTTACTTAGAAATAATTAGGTGAGGCATTGATATACCAATCATGGCATCAAGATAAATGGCAGCTCGTGAAGATATTCCAGTTTTGTGGGGATGATTTCAGGGCTGGTAGCGAGTTCACAATGAGCTATAAGAGTTTAAAATACAGGTTAAAATCAAGATAAAGCACTGGCAAAACCCCTGAAAGATACAAAACTATAACAAATGATGGTGCGCAATTGAATATATGAACTAATTCAAAAATCCCAGTCGTAAAATCAATCTGGATGGTAACTGCAATCGAATGATAAATAGCAACAGTGGAACAAATGTTTAACAATATGTCAAACTGCTCAACCAATTGAAAACTTAACCTGGTGACAATCAGCAAGATAATGAAATGGCAGGCTTGGTTGACAGGCTTTTTCCAGTGTGAAACATGGGGGTCAACTGTGAAGTGACCACTTCCATCAGATGAGAGGCAGGCTGTTTGAGTACACTGCGCGCAGATTGAATCGATTTGGAAGCCCAAACTATATTCATAGTGGGACCTCAGGAAAATTCGATCGATGACTCGCTCAGATATTTGGTACAGCTCATTGAATAGGGAGAATGGCAAAGCTCTTCCACAGGGCTCAGCTAGTCCAGGTAATTTAAAGGGGAGAGTGGAGAACCAATGGGTGGAGTGCGTTTGTCACACCTCTGCCCATGGGTAGTTCAAAATTGCACAAGGGTCCTATTTCGATCATAGTACTCTGGTGTGTATGAGCTAATCAGGCTCCTTCCAGTTTCTGGCAAGAAAGTAAACCCATATTTTTCACAGTCCTCCAGTGCTGGGAGCTAAGTCAGATGCACAGTTGGCTGCAGAATAGAATTTCCAATGATATATCAATTTTTAAAGTGTGTTTATTTAGACTGATAACTTTTTTCCTGGACATTTAATATTGAAGCAAAGGGCAATCTGGGGACAACGGCTCTTTTGAAAAGATTTACGAGAGGTGCATGTCCAAAGAGGGTGGTGTCGTTTAGATTGGAAGATCACCTACTAAAAGCAAGATGGATAGAGTTAAGGGAGAAATAAAATATCCTAGGTCTATATGAAATACGCAAAACTGATGATCTGCATATCAAAATACCTCTAATCTACAAAAAAAATACAACTATATATCAATGGTTCCATTAAGTCACCACTTATGAATGAAAAAGATATCCATAAGAATGCAACAACAGCACAGATGACTGATTTGTTTATTTTCCCATTTCATTTGGGTGCTGGGTGCACCAAAAATTGGCCAACAAAAAAAGTGAATTTCAATGAGGGGTCTGATTATCAAGATTTCTCCTTCACAAGGTTGATACTAGCTGCCAGCTGAGCTTCCTTTTGCCCCAGCCTTTTCTGCTATAAATTACAGTGGAATTCAATCCTACACTCATGCAAATCACAAACTGCTCACCTTTTGCGAGACCCAGGATGAGAAATTGGATTTTGTTTTATGGGCTGCCAAGGGTGTCTTGTAGCGCACCAAAATAGAATTGTAGAATAATTGAATCATAGACATTACAGTGCAGAAGGAGGCCTTTTGGCCCATTGAGTCTGCAGCGGCCCTTGGAAAGAGCACCCAAGCCCATGCCTCCACCCTAACTCCATAACCCAGCAACCCAACCTAATCTTTTTTGGTCACTAAGGGCAATTTATTATGGCCGATCCACCTAACCTGCACACCTTTGGACTAAGGGAGGAAACCGGAGCACCCGGAGGAAACCCACACAGACACAGGGAGAATGTGCAGACTCTGCACAGACAGTGACCCAAACTGGGAATCGAACCCGGGTCCCTGGAGCTGTAAAGAAACTGTGCTAACCACTGTTCTACCGGGCTGCCCAAAAAATGTCTGTGGCATGCAAACAAACTGGTGATTCAAAGCTTGCCAGGTGCCATCATGGTAAAGACAGTAATGCACGTACAGTTAATGTCTGTTCTAAGTGCATAGTGAAGACAGATCACAATGTGAATTAACAGTCGGAGCTGCCATTTCTTTTAGCTCAAGTCAGCAGCTAATGAAGGCTGTTAAGCTGAAAACACATTAAGCAGCAGGAAGGTGACCCCCATCCACGTTATGTAAAGGGATCATCAACTGTTTGCGGGTCAAACGCTCATTGATTTCTTCTGGCTGTTGTTAAAATTCTACATCGTTTTTGTTTTCTGTAGTTGAATCAAGTTTCAAAAATCTACAGCAAGGTTTTTAAAAAAAAATAATTTTTATTCAAGTTTTTCAATAACAAATATTCTCCCCATAATTTAAAACAAACAAGGCGTGTTTCCACACCAACACAAGAAAAGAACTCACCCCCCCCCAAAATAAATAACAAAAAAACCAACAGCAATACAAGGAAGAAGAAATAACAACATAGCAAACCCACCGCCGCAAAAACAAACCCCCTAACCATCCCCAAACCCCCCCCCCCCCCAAGTTGCTGCTGAGACCGACCACTCTCTACCCCTTCGCCAGGAAGTCGAGAAAGGGCTGCCACCGCCGAAAGAACCCCTGTACCGACCCCCTCAGGGCAAATTTCATCCTCTCCAACTTGATGAACCCGGCCATGTCGTTGATCCAGGCCTCCGAACTCGGGGGCCGCGTATCCCTCCACTGTAACAGAATCCTGCGCCGGGCTACTAGAGACGCAAAGGCCAGAATGCCGGCTTCTCTCGCCTCCTGCACTCCCGGCTCCGAAGCTACCCCAAAGATCGCGAGCCCTCAGCCCGGCCTGACCCTAGACTCGACCACTTCCGACAAAGTCCCCGCCACCCCCTTCCAAAACCTCTCCAAGGCCGGACAAGCCCAGAACATATGGGTGTGGTTCGCCGGGCCTCCCCAACACCTCCCGCACCTGTCTTCCCCTCCGAAGAACCGGCTCATCCTTGCCCCTGTCATGTGAGCCCTGTGCAGCACCTTCAGCTGAATTAGGCTGAGCCGTGCGCAAGAGGAGGAGGAATTCACCCTCTCCAGGGCGTCCAACCACGTTCCATCTTCAATCTCTTCCCCTAGCTCTTCCTCCCACTTCGCTTTGAGCTCTTCTACTGAGGCCTCCTCCTGCATCAGCTGGTAAATAGCCGAGATCTTTCCTTCCCCGACCCACGTCTCCGAAAGCACCCTGTCCTGCACCCCCCTTGGCGGCAGCCGCGGAAACTCCGCCACCTGGCTCTTAGCAAATGGCCTGATCTGCATATACCTAAAAGCGTTCCCGGGGGGGGGGGGGGGGTGGTTCCACTTCCCCACCAGCTCCTCCAGAGTCGCGAACTTCTCATCCAGGAAGAGGTCCCCAAACTGTCTGATGCCTGCCCTGTGCCAACTCCCAAATCCCCCACCCGTTCTCCCTGGCGCAAAACGGTGATTGCCCCGTATCGGGGCCCAAACTGAGGCCTTCACTTCCCCCCTATGCCGCCTCCACTGTCCCCAGATTTTAAGGGACGCAACCACCACCGGACTCGTAGAGTACTTTGCCGGGGGGGAGTGGAAGTGGGGCGGTCACCAAAGCCTCCAGACACGTACCCGCACAGGACGCCACCTCCACCTTCCCCTTCCGTCACCCACCTGCGAATCATCACCACGTTCGCCGCCCAATAATATCCACACAGGTTGGGCAGCGCCAAATCTACAGCAAGGTTGATACGATCGCAGTTAATGTTACTACAGTACTGGACAGAAAGATCATAGAATGGAATCCTGAATCAAAAGACCATAATGTTTTTTTATGCAGATGAATAGAGTCACAGGTATACCAATTAGCTTTTAGTAACAAAAAAAGTATTAACATGGAAAGTTTGATTATAATACAATACTCCCTCACTCTGACTTATCTTCACAAATGTACATGGATTTCAAGGATAGAACAGGTTGCAAAATATATCTTATGGAATAAGAATTTCAATCAATACAGAGTCCTCGAAAATCAACAGGCGAACTGTAGTCAGAATGCACCTCACTCTGCAACCAAGTGGTAGATGTCACCCAAGCAAAATTCTGTGGACCTCTCCTCAAATTCCCCACAGGTGATTGTCACTTGAGTATTTCCAAAGTCCACTCTCAAAATGACTTGCTTTAAAATCTTCTTACAAACAAAAGCAAACAACTGTTTTCAACAAGGATCCACTTCCAGGTTTTACAACTCTCCTTTCAATATTCCTTTATCTTGAATAGCCACGTGCTTTCAACCTTTCACACAGACTCTCAGATCCAGCCTTCAATAGCTTTGCAATTGCTTCACATATCACCTCACAGACTGCAGTAAGATATCAGCAGCCTTAGAATTACTTCACATATCTCTGGCTTCTCACAAGCGTACTTTAACAATTGCTTCATTTTTCAGCTGTGTCTTTAACTTCAATGAATGCATTGCACAAGGGTCCCTGTTGTTCTTTTTATTTAAATATTTCTGGAAACTTCTCTTCATTCTCCCGTTTCCATAACTAGCTGTTCTTTAGTTTCTGGTGTTCTTTTTGGGAATCCTGCTTTTTCCTGCTCCCTTGTTCTGCTTATGCTTCTGGCAGGGTTGAGAGAGATGTTCTCTCTCTAGCTTCCTAGCTCCATCTGCTACAGCTTTGGTTTAAAAGTAAACACTAAAAACCTTCCTAACCTAATAAGTGGCTCCTGGTTGCTAAGCAACAGCTCATTCTTTTTCCAAGCTCAGGTTTAGTTCACATGCCGTGAACTCTAAGCACAACACATAGTTTTAACAGAAGCCCAAAACCCCCATTAGTGCAAACACCTTTGTTTAGCATGAATCTAACCAGTGTTTTACCCTTTTTTACCCAGAAATACCAAATTCAACTCAATTAAATCTACACATTATTTCTAATATCCAACAATACAAACATGGATCACTTAAAACCTCCTTTACTTCCTGAAAAGGTGCTAAAAGATATTTTTGCTGACCTCAAGGTGTCTGTATAAACCAGTTGCTCCCAGACAATAAGCCTTCTCCTAAGAATACAGCATGACTCTGACAATAAGCAGAGGTCACACCGAGTAGAACAAGCTGCTGGAAGAGTGTAGAGGAGGGAGAGAAGGACTTTCAGCAGTCGGCTTTATCCATCCACTGTATTCAAGGAGCAATTCTCCTACCTGAACCTCAGAGGTGAAAAGTAATTGTGTCATTTCTGCTTCTCTAAGGAGGTTTTCATTGACACCTGTGAAATGTCTGTAGGTATATTTCTAACCTTATAGCAGGGCAAGGACCACAAAGACAATGTTGTGAATGTGACTATGGCAATGGGCTTGTATGCATCTTGTGACTTCTCGGCTGTTGATGGAGATATTAGACACATTTCCCAGTTTGTAACTAGGCTGTTGATGGAGATATTGGACACATTCCCCAGTTTGTAACTATCCTTATAAAAGGGAGGTAACTGAGTATCTCTATTTGAAATGATACAACTTCATTGCATTCCCTCTTACCAATGTTGAAAACACAGAACATGCACAAGTGTTCGCAACAATTATCCTATCAGGAGAGTGCATTGATTGTGTACATTTTGCATCGTACATTTCATATGTCAACTTTGCCAGCCACTGGAACCCCAAAACATTCCATTCCCTCAAAGTCAAAATGGTAGTGACCACAGCCAGATCAATGTCCTAGTGGCCGAGCAGTAGTCAATGTTTGTTAATTCTGTGGCATTCTTTTGTTCTAACTGTATTTCAGGCATCATAGCAAACCAAAGGCTGACTACTGGGTGACAAGGACTATCCACTGACTTCTGATTGTACCTACACATGTATGCAAAACATTCACAGAATGAGAATCATGCAGCAGATCACCAACATGCTAAAGCAACAATTCCTCTGCCTGATCTGTTTAAGAGCCCTGCATTACTCAACTGAATAGTTCTCTGGGGGTATCCTGCATGCAGTATAACCTTGTCATCATGAGGGACCAGTCTTTGTTACTATCTAGGAGACATGAAATTGAGGAGCAGGAACAAGAGAAGGAGCAAACAATGAATGTGGAAGAGGAGGAATAGTGGAGAGGCGACATCCTAGATAGTTTATTTATTCCCAGGCTGTATATGATGAACTAATTCAATTGTGAAACAACCAACCTCATCCCAAATTCCCCATTCAAAAACAGTACCATTCTCCTTACCATTCTCCATAACTGATCATTAGATTAACCGAAAAGCAAAATACTGCAGACGCTGCAAATCTGAAATAAAAACAGAAAATGCTGGATGAAACAAAGCAGCATCTCTGGAGAGAGAAACAGAATTAACGTTTGCTTATTCAGAACTGAAAAGAGGTTGAAATGTGATTGATAATATAGTTGGAAAGAGGGACGAAGAAGGTGGAGCAGATTAGAAGGGCAGGAATAGGTAGGAACTAAGGAGAGATTGACAACAATATCATGGACACAAGATGAAGGGAGTGTTAATGGTAACATTAAAGACTAAAGAAGGTGCTAAGAAAACAAAAGTAGTTTTAAGGGATTTATATTTGTATCGATAAACATTCGGAATCAGTTTTAAGTGAGTTTAATTAAATGTTTCAGGGTCCGTAGTTAGATTCATGCTGGACAAATGTGTTTGTATGTGTGGGGGCTGAATAAGTTCCAACTGGGTTTCTGTTGTGCTTAGGGAGGGCTACGGTGTGAAAAATAAATAAAATGCATAGGCATGCGGCCATTGCTTAGCAACTGGATGTCCTTGTAAGGTAACATTTTTAGTTTAGGTAATTTGAGAGCAGTTGGAGACAGCACCTCAGAGAGTGAACAACTCTCAGCTCTGCTGGAAGACTAGACAAGACGAGAGTTGCAAAAAGGAAGGATTCCTAACATACAAGTTACAGTCCAGATAACCAGGAATTGGGACAGAAAAAGTGTTTAAGACAACTGGAGCCCACGTGAACAGAGGCCAAGATATTGTTCAGAAGAATTAAAACCAACTAAAATTAAACATTCCAAATCAAATTTATCACTGAAAAAACAACAATTTACATCTATACATTACTTTAATGTAGTAAAATGTCCCAACGCACTTAAAAGAATGTGATGAATGAAAAACATATTTTGTCACTGAAAGAGAATTAGGAAAGACAACCAAAGGTTTGATTAAAGAGCTAGTGTTTCAGAAACATCTGAAAAGAGGAGAGGGCAGAGTTATAAAGGCATGTTTAGAGAAGGGAATCAAAACTTAGTGCCAATACAGCTGAAACCAAGGCTGCCAGTGGTGGAGTTATTAGAATCAGGAATGTGTAGGAGGCCAGAACTGCAGGCTAATGTAAGATGAAAGATTGGAGCCCGCCCAGGCGAGCACTGGGATAGTCAAACTTAGAGGTAATAAAGGCATGAATGAGATTTTCAGAAGCAGATGAATTAAGGAAAGGTCAGAATTGAGCAAACATATGGCAATCTTGGTGGTGGAGCAGATGTGTTTTCACAACGTGAAGGTTGGGAGTGGCTTTGTTCAGCTTGTGGCAGTTCCAGGGATGGAAAACATGGACAGGGGAAGAAGTTTCTGCTTGGGGCCAAAAACAATGGATTCAGTCTTCCAGATATTTAGTTGGAGGAAATTTCTACTTATCTAATATTGAATTATCACTTAAAGGGATGACAGTGGATTGGGAACGACAAACATTCAAGGAACGCATGGGGGAACTGCAGCAACTGTTCATTCCTGTCTGGCATAAAAACAAAATGACTAAGAGGGCCAATCATTGGCTTACAAAGGAAATTAGAAATACTATCCAATCCAAGGAAGAAGTATACAGATTGACCAAGAAAAATAATAGGCCTGTGGATTGGGAGCAGTTTAGAATTCGGCAAGGAAGGACCAAGGGATTGATTAAGAAGGGGAAAATATGGCACGAAGGTAAGCTTGCAGGGAGCATAAAGACTGACACTACAGCTATGTGAAGAGAAAGAGATTGATAAAGACAAAAGTAGGCCCCCTACAGACAGAAACAAGGGAATGTATAATAAGGGACAAAGAAGTGGCTGAGCAATTGAATACATACTTTGGTTCTGTCTTCACAAAAGAGGTCACAAATCAGATACCAGAAATGTTGGAGTAGGCAAGGTTTAGTGAGAGGGAAAAACTGAGGGAGATCACTATTAGTAGAAAAAGCGTGGTGGGAAAATTGATGGGATTGAAGGTGGATAAATCCCCAGGGCCTGATAATCTGCATCCCAGAGTGCTGAAGGAAGTGGCTCTGGAAATAGTGGATGCATTAGTGGTCACCTTCCACGATTCTACAGACTCTGGAACAGTCCCTGTAGATTGGAGAGTAGCTAATGTAACTCCAATAGTTAAAAAGGGAGGTAGAGAGGAAACAGGGAATTATAGACCAGTAAGCCTAACATCAGTAGTGGGGAAAATTCTTGAATCCATTATCAAGGACTTTAGAGCGGAACATTTAGAAAGCAGTGGCAGGATCAGTCAGAGTCAGCATGGATTTATGAAGGGGAAATCATGCTTGACAAATCTGTTTGGAATTCTTGGAAGATGTAACTAGTACAGCTGACAAGGGGGAATCAGTCAATGTGATATATTTGAATTTTCAGAAGGCGTTTGACAAAGTCCCGCAGAAGAGATTATTGTGCAAGATTAAAGTGCATGGAATTGGGGGAAGTGTATCGAGGTGGATAGAAAACCGGTTGGCAGGGAGATGTAGTAATAATCAGGTTTTAAGGCCGATTAAATTGCATATCTTAAATTAAAGAATTGGACACTTAAAAAACCACAGTCTGCAGAAGCCTGCAGAATCCGAATATACAGAACTCAGACAAGCTGCCGGGGCAAGTCTAAAGCAGCCCCTGAATAACCCATCAAGTAATTATCATTGCTACTTGAGATTCACTGGCCTATTGTCCACAGTTCCTGTTATCCCAACAAGCAATCATCGTTCCTCCCAGGACAGGCTCAGGTGCCCTATCAATAGGTCATCAACCAGACCATTGGGCACTGAGACCCTGCCTCCTGAGACTCCATTGGCTGAAGGCCAAGGGCAGGTGGAGAAAGGAGGTGGGTCACGACAGGGGGATAAACAAAATAGGCATTCCAGACATCTGGAGAGAAAAGACTGGAAGCAAAGAATGGAACCAGCGATGGGGAGCAAAAGACTTAAAGCAAAAGACTCAAGGCAAAAGACTCAAGGCAAAAGACTTGAAGCAAAAGTCTCAAAGTAAAAGATTTGAAGAAAAGACTCGAAACTTGCTGTGTGAGGTGACCTTGACCAGACCAGAAGGAAGATAGCAAGCAAGGAACAGCCAGCGAGAATCACCTTTACAAAGAGGAACCAAAGGGACTCGAGGATCGGATCTGCAGCATAGCAAACCATCTATGCGGGTAGTAGAGTCGAATCCTGGGTGTTTCTTGTGTGTGTGTAGTGAGTAACTTATGGGTTAACTATATTTAATAAAGTGTGTTGCATTATATCTGTGTCCTACTTTGTTCAACTAATAAAGCCACCTGGGTAAACTTTAATTATAGTGCTGGTCAAAGTGAACTGGACAGATACAAAAGAGGAAACAAAGAGTAGGAATTAATGGGTCCTTTTCAAATTGGCAGGCAGTAACTAGTGGGGTGCCACAGGGATCGGTGCTGGGACCCCAGCTATTCACAATATATATTTATGATTTGGATGAGGGAACAAAATGTAACATCTCAAAGTTTGCAGATGATACCAAGTTGGGTGGGAGGGTGAACTGTGACGAGGATGCAAAGATCCTACAGCATAATCTGGACAGGGTGAGCGAGTGGACAAATCAATGGCAGATAAAGTATACTTTGGATAAGTGTGAGGTTATTCACTTTGGATGCAAAAACAGGAAGGCAGATTACTACCTGAACAGTTGTAAATTGGGAGAGGGGAGTGTGCAGCGGGACCTGGGTGTCCTTGTGCACCAGTCGCTGAAGGTAAGCATGCAGGTGCAGCAGGCGGTAAAGAAGGCTAATGGTATGTTGGCCTTCATTGCGAGAGGTTTCGAGTACAGGAGCAGGGATGTGTTGCTGCAATTGAACAGGGCCTTGGTGAGTCCACACCTAGAATATTGTGTGCAGTTTTGGTCTCCTTTTCGGAGGAAGGATGTTCTTGCTCTCGAGGGAGTGCAGCAAAGGTTTACCAGGCTTATTCCAGGGATGGCGGGACTGTCATATGAGGAGAGATTGACTAGGTTAGGATTGTTCTCGCTGGATTTCAGAAGAATGAGGGGGATCTCATAAAGACTTATAAATTCTAACAGGATTAGACAGGGTAGATGTAGGGAAGATGTTCCCAAGGGTTGGTGTGTCTAGAACCAGGGGTCACAGTCTGAGGATTCAGGGTAAACCAATTTAGACAGAGATGAGGAGACATTTCTTCACCCAAAGAGTAGTGAGCCTGTGGACTTCATTACCACAGGAAGTAGTTGATGCTCAAACATTTACAGCAGGATTCTCCCTTCTGGGGACTAAGTTCCCACGCCGACGGGAAAACCGGTACCAACCACACCGGCGTCAACAGCCCCCGAAAGTGTGGAATTCTTCACACCTCCTAGGTGGATGCCGGAGGGGTGTGTGCCGCTCCAGCCGGCACCGAAGGGACTGCACGGGTTTGCGCATGCGACGAAGGGCCGGTATGATCTTGTGCCTGCGGGGAACCACCGGCGTGCAACAGGAGCCGGCGCGGAAGAAAGGAGTGCCCCCGTGGCACAGGCCTGCCTGCACCGGGCCAGGCCACCTTGGGGCCCCCCCCCGGGGTCGGATCCCCCTGTGCCCCCCCCCCCCCCCCCCGAGGACCGCCCCAACCAACTTACCTGCCAGGTCCTGCTGTGTGGGACTACGCGTAAACCATGCCGACGGACTGTCCAAAAACGGACGGCCGCTCGGCCCAGGGAGCTGGAGAAATGCCGGGGGGGGGTGGCGCTGCTAACGGCCCCCACCCGGTGTGGCGTGAACCCTGCCCCCGCCCGAAAACCGCCGCCAGAAAAAACCGGCAGCTGGCATCGGGGCGGCGGGGCGGGATTCGCGCCGCCCCCCCCTGGGGATTCTCCGACCCGGCAGGGGGGTCGAAGAATCCTGACAGGAATATATTCAAGAGGCGGCTGGATATAGCACTTGAGGAAAATGGGATCAAAGGCTATGGGGAGAAAGCAGAATTAGGCTATTGAGTTGGATGATCAGCCATGATCGTGATAAATGGTGGAGCAGGCGCGAAGAGCCTTAAGGCCTCCTCCTGCTTCTATTTTCTATGTATATGTAACTATGGATGGGCAATAAATGCTGGCCTAGTCAGCAACGCCTGCATCCCATAAATTATTTTTTTTTTAAATCCCGCAAGCTCAGGCCCAGGAGATTTATAACAGGCAGCTGTTCTATCAATTCTACAAAATGATGGCCTAGGAAAAGGTCAAACGCTCAATTGTTTTAAGGAGATGTACTGTCACTTTTACAGCAATCCCAAAACTACTTCATGGTGATGTTTACATATCTTGGTGGCAGCGAAGTATACTTCTTACACTCTGAATCATGATGAGTTATTCATACAGTGTTTATTTTAGCTTTTTCCAAGGTGAGAGTTACTAGGATATGACTTTCATCAAATATTTCAGGCATTAAAGAGGTGCCCAAGATTGGCTCTTCAGCTGAAATGCCAATTTATCCTGCAGAGTTGAAGCCAGTGTCAGGAATGCCCATGAATGCTCACCAAGCAGCTGATTTCCACCCAAAATGCCAGCTGGTGCTCATTGAAGAGGTTGCATGGCAGTTTGGCGGCCAGTACTTCAACTGACATTCTCTTCCTCTCCAAACCTGGATAAGTTGTTTGGGAGTAAGTAAAGTTGCCACAGTCACCGATGACCAAAGGCTGCTTTCTCCTTTTGAGGAGGGAGAGCTGACAAGGTGATGATTTAACCTGAGCACCGCCACACCTCAGGCAAGGGGCAGGCAGGGCCTTCCTGAATAACCTATTTAAAGGATACTCACCACTTAAAGGGATACTGACCATTTCAGGGTTATTGCTGCTGCAGCTGTGTGCCAACCAGAGCAACTCTGGGGAAGTGGATACCACCATAGATTAACGCAAAGTGTACCTAATCAGCACTTTGAGTGCTGAACCTTCAGTTATCGGTTCAGCAAGAAAAGTTGAAATTATGATCATCAGAAATTAGGGCCGCAGTGTCCGCTCCAACCAAACTTTTAAACTTAAGTCAGTGCATTCCGTGACGTTTTCATCCTTTGCCCTTACTAAGCCCCCATCAAGCCTAAAGTGCTCATTTAGCAGGGACACACATCTTTGCCACACACCACCGCTTTACTGCCCGAAATACCCCCATTTAAATGTTTAAAAAACCTGGAAATACAGTGTCGCCCCCAATACCGTTGGTGTCTGCTTTGCATTTGATAACTAACGGAAACTCAGAGCGGAAACGAAGCATATCCGCCACAACACAATCGAACAGCAGCTTGTGCTGTGCTACAATACACAGCCATGGAAGACACGGTGAAAGAAGGTCTGCTCTACATGCAGCAGCAGAAGTTTAGGAAGGTATTTATTTCCATGCACCGATGCACAATGCGTTAGAAACGGATAATAATCTAACACTCATTCTCAGGGATATAGACAAACTGGGACTTGATCCACAATAGACCTGAATTTACAAATCAGAATAAACTGATAATCGGAGATATATCTCCGAACCAAAGGGACATTTCTAGGAATGCACATACATTTTGGAGACTGCATTTGTACTTTGACTTATTTGTTTATTACTAACAACATGCACTGCAATTATTCACACGGTTTTGCAAACACAGCGCAGCGCCGTAAGTAAGACAGCAGATATATCGGTGCTGGATAATTGTAAGAAAAACGCACATTTTTCCGATATCACCGGCGAGAGGGAGGTGAATTAGACCTTTTTATTTTGCGTCGAAACCTTGCGAATCAGTGACAGATATCGGCGTGGGTTTGGGATCCACTTGCGTGTTTGACCAGCATATTAAACATAAATTGGGCCGCCCCTCTGCAAGAAGTTTCTGCATGCAAATATAATTCAGCAGGTACACTTTCCCAAGTGGATCCATTAATGTATTTACCATTTGGTGAATGTCAGTGTGTGAGTGAGTGGTTCACAGCACTATAAGCGTTGTGTACATCTGGTTTGAGATTGGTCCTTCACTTTAACATTCTCAAGCTTGTTGCAAATTAAGCGTATTGTTTTGCATCCTGATTGTAACTTACAATGTGGACTAACATTCACATTTTTCCTCCCACCCAGAAATGGAAGAGAGTTTGGCTTATCCTATACTCCCAGAGCATTCACTCTGTGGCTCGCCTGGAGTACTTTGAGTTCAAAGAAGGCTCAATTTTATCAGAGAGGCAGATGACAAGGAAAATAGACCGAAAGTTAATTCGAATGAGCGATTGCGTCAGAATATCTGAGGTTGTGGCAGACAACTGCTCAAAGGATTCAAGCGCCTTTTCAGTGGAGACAACCTCAAAACTGTACACATTTTTAACTGAGAGAACTGACTGCAATGATTGGGTACAGAAACTCACCGAAACTGCTTTCCAGGTAAGTAAAATAGTGTGTTAAATGTATAATAAATCTCAGTTTACCTCTTCATAACAGCGCATAAATAAAACTCAGGCTGTCTGGGAAGGGGTGCTAGTTTTAGACTCATTCGCTAAACCAGATGCAAACTCATTATTAAGCTACCAATGATTATGAACAGATTCCACCCGTAAAGCTATGTGATTGAATGTCACAGAACTGACCATTCACACTTCAGTCATTCCTCCCCCCTCCAGGAGCTGACTGGAGATAAAATATCAATTTGTTTAAGAAAATGTTCAGGTTACATTTTACAATTAAGTTGATATGGATCTGGGCGCCCTACTTATCATGAGATTTGAACATAAAGTTTAAACTCAAAAATGTACATCCATTAAAGAACAGATTGGCAGGCACTGCAGGCCCATAGGGCAAAGTTAATATGCTGAAACCGAGGCGAAAGACCAAAATCTATAGTGCGAGGACTTCAGTAAGGTGGAAAAGAATAATAAAGAAAACAAGGTACATTGGAAAACATGGCTGTCGCAATTTATAATCTATTAGAGCCATCTCAGTTAGACTCAAAATGCATCTTCCCCATGGGAAAAGACAATCCATTCCACAACAAACATGCACATGGCACTCGTTGGACGTAGGCCGATGGTAAACTGGACCAATGGACTCTGATTGAGCTCAGAAATAACCAGGCAGTCAGAACTATTTACTGGTAACCTGGTCTATCAGCTATCTTCTCACTTGGCTGTGTGCGGTGTAAGGCTCAGATCGGGCAACAAACTCTATTAAGAACATAAGAACTAGGAGCAGGAGTAGGCCATCTGGCCCCTCGAGCCTGCTCCGCCATTCAATTAGATCATGGCTGATCTTTTGTGGACTCAGCTCCACTTTCCGGCCCGAACACCATAACCCTTAATCCCTTTATTCTTCAAAAAACTATCTATCTTTACCTTAAAAACATGTAATGAAGGAGCCTCAACTGCTTCACTGGGCAAGGAATTCCATAGATTCACAACCCTTTGGGTGAAGAAGTTCCTTCTAAATTCAGTCCTAAATCTACTTCCCCTTATTTTGAGGCTATGTCCCCTAGTTCTGCTGTCACCCGCCAGTGGAAACAACCTGCCCGCATCTATCCTATCTATTCCCTTCATAATTTTAAATGTTTCTATAAGATCCCCCCTCATCCTTCTAAATTCCAACGAGTACAGTCCCAGTCTACTCAACCTCTCCTCATAATCCAACCCCTTCAGCTCTGGGATTAACCTAGTGAATCTCCTCTGCACACCCTCCAGCGCCAGTACGTCCTTTCTCAAGTAAGGAGACTTAAATATGGGCAATTTTAAATAGGGTTGGAATTTGGTTGGGCAAGGATGCCAAATGAGCCAAGCATTGGCAATGAGGTCTGGGTAATGCTGCTGTAATCTGCACAGTGCCAATGCCCAATAGCCTCTGTTGGCTGGTGTGAGAAAAAGGTGTGTATTTCAGAGTGAAAATTGCAGTCAGAATCCAATTAGATAATTAGGCCCCAATCTAAAAAAAGGTCCTGCAGCCATTTTCTGTGCAGATTATAAGAAAGATGTGATCACGTTGGAGGGAACAGAGGAAACTTACCAGGATAACGCTGGACTGGATAATTTTAACAATGAGAAAAAATTGGATTGACTAGGGGTGTTTATTTTGGAGCAAAGGAGGCTGAGGGAAGACTTAATTGAGATGCATAACATCTTGAGGGGTTGAGATGGAGTGAATCGGACAAACCTATTTCTGTCAGCAGAAAGGTCAATAACAAGAGAGAGGGATTAGAGGGGAAACCTTTTCACCCACAGGGTAGTGGGATCTCGAATTCACTTCCTGAAAGGTTGGTGAGGCTGAAATCCTTGTTGTCGTCCCATTACCTGTGGATCAAGAGCTTTAAGGTGGAATTAGGTGGATAACTTTTTCGGCCAACATGGCCACAAGAAGCTGAATGATCTCCTGGGATGTGGGTTACTTTTCCACCTGAAAAGACTCAGCAAGCTAATCAGTTGTATAGGGATGGTCAGTGATAGCCATGTCCCATGAATGATTAAAAAGAGCAATTTGTTTAGATTTCCACATGTTACTATGATTTTGCAAGGTGTGCAAAATGAAGACCTCTATTTTAATTCAGATCATTAGCATAGTTGCAACTATTTCCTGTATTCGAAGCAATAAGCTAAAGCCAAAGACCACCTAATTGGTATCCCGAGTATGAGACTCCACATGTATCCATGCAATTGCATTCAAGCGGAGATTCCATCCTTCTGCACAGTCTTCCTGATATCATATTTCCAGCATGTAGTCACACAGGGAGATAAGTTTTGAAGTCAGTATTTTCACACAGTTCTCTCTATTATTGCAGATACTTTAATGCACTGAGAGAAATAGCTTAGCATAGAATTAATTTGGTTAAATAAATAGTTGCTAGGGCAGCACGGTGGCGCAATGGTTAGCACTGCAGCCTCACTGTGCCGAGGACCCAGGTTCTTTCCCGGCCCTGGGTCACTGTCCGTGTAGAGTTGGTACATTCTCCCCGTCTTTGCATGGGTTTTGCCCCCACAACCCAAAAATGCGCAGGGTAGGTGGATTGGCCATGCTAAATTGCCTCTTAATTGGAAAAATGAATTGCGTACTCTAAATTTATTTTCAAAAAGTGAATAGTTGCTGGGACCACTGAAATTGTATAAAAATAAAACCAGTTTTTGGCTTGCACCTTCTTAGGCAATTTAAATAAAAATAAAGTATTGTCCACATGGTATTATTTTTAAACTATGTTAAGAATTGCATCACTGAAATTAGGGGAACCTTCAGACACATTTACATTATAACCGTCATAGACTGTACTCAAGTACACAAATGACGCATGATATATTTCCAAATTGATTCATTTTGCTGAGAAATTGCAAATGGAAGTAAAAATTATGCTTGAGCAACTTTCAACTAATTTCCCTATGATTTAAAATAACAAATGTTACTTATCTCAGTTAACCTTATGCAGTAAGGGTTAGAAATAGGATATTTCATAAGCAATGGTAAGGTGCAATCAGTATTTCAATTTGTAAAGCTGACTGCACATTATTTTCTATTTCTGAGAGTAACTTTGACAATCATGCACCTTGTTCAGTTTTACTTATGGAAATGTCTCAGATACACATCTGACACTATTGTCTTATTGAACATAAATCAGATCGCACCAGAAGTGAATGAATCACCAGAATTGTTCTGGTGCAGAAAGCAGTTTGGCCCAACTTGTCTGCATCTGCTCTCCAAACGAGCATTGTGACTAATCGCCATTACCCTGCCTTTTCCACATACCCCTGCACATTGTTCCTATTGGAGAACTCATCTAATACCCTCCTGGATGGCTCAATTGAACCTGCTTCCACCATTCTTCCAGGCAGCGTATTCATGATCCGAACCAATTGTGCGAAAAAAGTCTCACTTTGCAAATGAGTCATGTGATCTGCAACATATATGCTAAACATATAACTAAACATTTTAGCACCTGACCCGCTTCTGCATATTCTTACTTCTCCTTTGCTGGGACTTTTACTCTACACTGGGCCAGCTGTGTTTCATTCTTGCTGGTCACCATCCAGATCTGGATTCTGTTTCAATACTGCCTAGGATCACTACTTTGTTACTATCAGTTTGCTTCCTGTAGCTGCCAATTCTATTTGCTTTGCTCCACTCATTCTTCAGAACAATTCACGAGACTGAGTTGGACCTGCTCAGTAAGCTTCTGTAGCTACTTCCAATCTTGTGTGCGTGCCTTACCTCCCGACGGCTGGTCCTTCAGGTAGTTTCCTCATTTGTGGTGGAGGTAGTGGTATTGTCACCGGACTAGTAATCCAGAGACTCTGGGGACCTGGGTTTGAACTTCACCAAGGCAGATGGTGGAATTTGTATTCAATACAAATCTGGAATTAAAAGTATAATTATGAACGTGAAACCATTGTTGATTCTCCTAAAAAACCCAACTGGCTCACCAGTGCCTTTAGGGAAGGGAATCAGCTGTCCTCACCTTGCCTGGAAATTGCTGGCTTTGAAAGCAGACCAAGGCAGGCCAGCAGCATGGTTCGATTCCCGTAACAGCCTCCCCGAACAGGCGCCGGAATATGGCGACTAGGGGCTTTTCACAGTAACTTCATTTGAAGCCTACTTGTGACAATAAGCGATTTTCATTTCATTTTTCATATGTGACTCCAGTTCCATAGCATTGCAGTTGATTCGTAAAAACCACTGAGTTATATCAAACCGCTACAAAGTCAAGAAAAAGGACTGAAACCAGATGGTGGTACCGGTGGGGGCGGGGGGGCAGGGTATGAGGTAACAGGCTATGGTTGAGTACAATTTTATTGCTACTGATGGCTCACAGTGTCTAATGGATCCCCAGCATTGCATTATTAGATCTGTTCAAAGTTTATCCCATTTAGCACAGTGGGCGTGCCAAACAACACGATGGGAGGGGGCCCTCAATGTGAAAATGGGACAAAGTCTCCACAAGAATTGTGTGGTGGTCTGTCCTACTGATACTGTTATGGACAGATACATCGGTGGTAGGCAGGTTAGTGAAGGCGACGTTTCCCCCTTGACAGTTCCCTCCCCCACCTGCCGCAAACCCAGTCATGACCTTTCAGACTCAGCATCAAGCTAATCACCGGAAATTACAATATCAACCATGTGTGCTCCTTACTACCATCTGAGGGCTTGCGCCAGAATTGGGAGAGCTGTCTCACAGACGGGTCAAGCAACAGCCTGGCATAGTCAGATTCATGGAATCATATCTAGCAGTTAATGTCATGGGCACCCCGATCGCCGTTCCTCAGTATATCCTGTCCCACCGGGAGGACAAAGCCAGCCGAGGTAGCGGCACAGTGGTCTACAGTCTGGAGAGAGCTGCCCTGGGAGTCCTCAATATTGAATCTGGACCCCATGAAGTCTCAAGGCATCAGGTAAAACATTGGCAAGGAAACCTCCTGTTGATTACCACGTACCGTCCCACCTTTGACTGAATCAGTACTCCTCCATGTTGAATACCATTTGGAGGAAGTACTGAGGGTGGCAAGGGCACAGAATGCACTTTGGTGGGGAACGTCAACGTCAATGACTCAGCAGCATTACTGATTTAGCGGAGTCCGAAAGCACATCGCTGCTAGACTGGGTCTATAGCAATTTATGAGGGAACCATCAAGAGAGAAAAACATACTTGACCTCATTCTCACCAATCTGCCCATTGCAAGTACATCTGTCCACAGTCATACTGGTAGGAGTGACTACCACACAGTCCTTGTGAAAAAAATTCCCGTTTTTTTACGGCGAGCAGTGATTCTCAGCTGGCCGATGGGCCGAAGTCCAAGCCCTTTACGACCGTTTTTAGGAACGTCAAACACACCTGGTCTGACCGTTCGTAAAAACGGCCGTAAAGTTGGGATCTTGGGAACCATGGCACCGATTGGCACGGCAGTACCACTGCCGTGCCAAGGGTGCCATGGGCCCGCGATCGGTGGGCACCGATCGCAGGCAGCGGGTACTTACCCCGCGCACTCTTTGTCCTTCCGCTGCCCCGCTGTATCCATTCGCGAGGCGGCTGAGGGACATCCCGGCCCGCGCATGCGCGGGTTTCGCGCAAATGCGCGATGACGTCATCCGCGCATGCGCGGGTTGGAGTCTTCCAATCCGCGCATGCGCGGCTGACGTCATGTGATGCGTCAGCCGTCGTAAACTCTGGCAAGCTGGCTTAACGAAATTCGTTAAGCCCGCGATGCCGGAGTTCACGGCCGCGGCATGCTAGCCCCGACCGGGGACCAGAATCGGTTCCCGGTCGGGGGGGGGCGGAGGCTGGCGTCAAACCCGCCCGTTTTTGACGCCAGCCTCACGATTTCTCCAGGTTTCGGAGAATCACGCCCCTCATTCTTCCAGGTCACAAATGATGTCCTTGACAAGCCACAGCCATTCACCCCAACACTAATTACCAATAGTCAAACTTCTCCGACAAGTGATTAACCCCTCTGTCCACACAGTGCTGCCTGAGTATGGGGTTCAACTCTTGTTTCCATACATTTACCAATCACGTTCCTCTGGCTCCTTGGAATTTACTGACCTTGATCCTTAGAATTTAATACCGCTACTTCTTGCTGCTCTGCTGATAAACTGGATCTGCAATCAAGACCACAACTCATCTCCACTGCACTCCTCGCTTAGCCTCTACTGGTTCAGTGTCAACTCTCCACTTCTCCCTGAACCTCTGGGCATATGCATTCATTTTGGTCAATTGCGTAAATCAGACAACAGCACATTGGAAGCCTGTTTTTCATTCTGCTTCATTTTCTTTCTCATGGCTTAAATGGGAAAAAAAATTGGGCATTGAAAACAAGCTGTGGATTCAACATTGCCCATTTCATGCTGCAGACCAAGATGCATTTATATCCCTCTTATTTCACTGAACCATCTCTCGCAGTACGCTACCACTGGATCCGCTACCTCTCCACAAGTGTTAATTAAGCCAGTCAGTCAATTATGGATCTTCTAAGCTAGCCTCACATTATTTACAAATCAACTTTATCACACTATCAAAATCAAGTTAGGCATTTCCAGATATCACAGAATTCCTCTTGAGCTGGAAATGATAATTGGTCCCGAGAATCGAAAGAAGGGGAGGGAAAAAATAATATGTTGGAACGTGCAATTGCAAACAGTTCAGGAAAAATCCTTGGAACACTTCTGTAGACATTAAAAGAAATAACATTTATTTTTATGAACGTGTTGAAAATGCACATGGGAGAACCAAAGTTTTGACATATAATTTAATTGTTAGATAATGGACTCTTCATACTGTTTCCATTTCTGACATATTGAAAATAT
Source organism: Scyliorhinus canicula (assembly GCF_902713615.1). NCBI lineage: Eukaryota > Metazoa > Chordata > Chondrichthyes > Carcharhiniformes > Scyliorhinidae > Scyliorhinus > Scyliorhinus canicula. Next base: position 22,803,619 of record NC_052161.1, read on the forward strand.
TCACTTACAGAAGTGCAACATGTTAAATTTTTTACTTTGGTTTAGAAGGAAGTTTTGGTTTCATTATGTTGTTGATCTAACAGGCTCAGCGTACAAAATTTCTGACCAATACACAAGGGTTTTGGAATCTTAATGGATTATCCTGAAATAAAATGAGAGAACCATTAAAACTGCTTATTTTTGCATGATGGGTTAATGCTGAAACAATTTGGCACAGCCTGGAGCAGTTGGTACCCTGTGTTTTCATTCACTATGCCTTAGGAAGGCTTTGCGGAATTAATTCTATTGGAACTACAAGTACCCCAATAAAAAAAGTAATTCAAATTAGCCATTGGTGACAGCTCAGCCGATGAATCCCCAATGTTCACAGGCAAGGGAGGGTGAAGTTGGCTGTTTTCTTTCTCTCCATCTAGAGGAGCAGTTAGTTTGAGTCAGAGGCTACCAGACTCATCAGAAAATCTTGCTCCTGATCGTTGGAGACCGGGCATATGAGCAAGAATGCTCATTGGAGACCCTATGGAAGACCTGGCATGTGGACCTACATTGGAATTGCCCAGGTTTCACCTTCTGATGGGCAATTCCCCTGCCCCTTGGGATCCTCACGAATGTCTCCAACTTGAGTTCGAGCCAGAGACTTCGGACAGTTCTGTAATACTTTCCTGGGTAGTTACCTGGGAAATGTTAGCCAGATTAAAATTTAGTTGAACACCTGGATAACTAGACAACTGACACGACTACCCTTTGACCTGACTGGACTAACATTCCTGACCCGATTATCCCATCTGACTACACCTCCAAACACTCGACTACTCCACCTATCTATGCTCCCCAACCAACTACTTCCCTGACCACCAGACAAACACTGTGACCTGACTACCCATTTACTCACTCACCCACTTACCAATTCATCCACTCAGCCACCTACTCCTCAGCGTTCAAACTGGACCTTTGAACTTATCATACGACAGTTAATGCCATAAAAAGAGGGCATGTCCTGTCTTCCGCCGACTCTACTCTACCCCAATGGATTTCACCCAAGGGATGCTGCCCTGCACATTTCTGTAAAAGGCAAGGATTAGCAGACCATGGTACAAATGTGCATCAGGATCAAGTCAGTGAATTTGCTTGCACAAAAGCAATCTGACGAAAGTTTCTAGCGCTGAGAAGATCTGAGACATTAAGCGCCACTTGTTAGAGAAGTTAGTGCCAGTTAGTTAGGAATGGTAACTTTCCAGTACGTTAAACCCATACTAGCAGCAAGATTATGGATCTTGCAATATTAGTTCACAATAAGTGATAAATAATTTTTTTGGAAAATTGTTTTCTGTTCATCCACATAAAATAACCAGTTTATTGGTTTACAGCCAGCCTACCCTCACGAGTGTGATTTACAATCTCCTTTCTGAGAAGACAAGGGGACACATGTGCAAACATACATGCGATCATAGTACAATGTACAAACAATGAACGGTTTATCCTATCATTATTTAACCAAATACTAGATAGCAAATGTAGACTCCTGATCAGAGAGTTTACTTCCAAGAATAAGTGGTGACAACGAACCTGAGAAAATATCTATTATAGATCCATGGGTATGAGGACTTGAATTTACATTATGTTTAATTTGACTGCTACAATCTGTCTCATAAACAACACATACAGTACTGTTTATTTTACATTTTATTTCCTATTTTCTTCCCTTTTCTCCTGAAGACACTAGGGCTAATTTACAATTCCCCCCTAATTCATGTTTGTGGTAGAGGCAGTGTCTCTCTCTGTCTGTTCATTTCCACAGAAAAATAAATAGATGGAAAATAATGAGCAATGCACCTTAAATTTCCCATAATGTGCTTGTCATAACCATTTTTCTGCACTGAGAGTACACAAGTGTGAGATCAGTCCCACTGACTTATGCTAGGTTATCACTGCCCAGTAGTGTCTGAGGGAGATTATACGAGCAATGCTTTTTGACTTGTGCCCATTTATGTAAAGTTTGCTTTACTTTCACAGAAGTATTTCAAAGATTAAGAATCGAAAGATTTAAGAGGTAAAGATTTATCTAAACGATAGGGAAATATTTACTGTCCAAATGTTTCAATTCAAAATGCCAAAAAAAAAGAAACAAATGTGAGGCAGAAGAGAACCATTTTTTTTTTTTGGGGGCAGCATGGTAGCCTAGTGGTTAGCACAACCGCCTCACAGCGCTGAGGTCCCAGGTTCGATCCCGGCTCTGGGTCACTGTCCGTGTGGAGTTTGCACATTCTCCCCGTGTCTGCGTGGGTTTTGCCCCCACAACCCAAAAATGTGCAGAGTAGATGGATTGGCCACGCTAAATTGCCCCTTAATTGGAAAAAATAATTGGGTAATCTAAATTTATTTAAAAAAAAAGAAGAGAACCATTTTTCTGCACTTGATATAAACAGACATGTAAAATCTTTTGAATTTATATTGATAATTTTTGTTTAGTCTTTGTAAGATAATGATTTCATATTACTTATTTGTGAAACTTGTATTAATTCAGCATCCACAAGAGGATTCAGATGCAATGGCAATGAGAATGAAAGAAAATGAACTCTATTGTTCACATGAAGGAGGTAAAGCATGGGTTCTTACTTTTTATAATTGGAAGTTTGTTTCATAATGCTGCACACACTGAGTATATTTTGATTCAATGCAAATATAGCAATGCTTAAATTTTGTCATTGAAATAAATAGCTCATCTTAGTCATCTATATTGTCACTTACTTTCATATTATCCAATACTGAATATTGCTCAGTGATTTTATAAGAGTTAGAATTTAGAACAGTACAGCACAGAACAGGCCCTTCAGCCCTCGATGTTGTGCCGAGCAATGATCACCCTACTCAAACTCACGTATCCACCCTATACCCGTAACCCAACAACTCCCCCTTAACCTTACTTTTTAGAACATTACGGGCAATTTAGCATGGCCAATCCACCTAACCCCGCACATCTTTGGACTGTGGGAGGAAACCGGAGCACCCGGAGGAAACCCACGCACACACGGGGAGGACGTGCAGACTCCGCACAGACAGTGACCCAGCCGGGAACCGAACCTGGGACCCTGGAGCTGTGAAACATTGATGCTAACCGCTATGCTACCGTGCTGCCCCTTCCACTTGTGCTCTGGATGAATCAGAGCCTGTTATGGCACCTGCTCGGCCAAAGGCCGTAAGAAACTACAGAGTCCATGAACATAGACCAGACCATCATGCAAGCCCACCTCCCATCCTTCAACTGTTTACGCCCACCACTTCCTTGGGAAAGCAGGCAGAATAATCAAAGACCTCTTCCACCAGTCTGAGAACAGGCACGGAGATTCAAAGAGCTTTTTCCCTGCTGTTACCAGACTTCTGAATGACCCCATGCATCTTTTCTACTGAATAGGACTACACTGCTGAGTGAGGTTAAGCTCCCAACAAACCATACCAATACTTATTTTAAGCACCCAAGTAACTTAGTAGTAAAGCAGTCCTGATTAAATGAGTCCTGATGCGCGATCAATGAACACAGAAACGAATCGAAGGCTTTAATCTACAAGACGTGTGCCCAGCAGCAGGAGTACAGAAAGAACGATGGCTGCTGGGAAACACGGGTTGGCAGAGCTACCTTCCTCTTGACCAATGAGAAGACAACACTTGGGCCAATGGGCAGCGAGCTTTCTACACCAATAGCAGCTCACATTCCCAGGTACCTCTAGTCATACTACCACAAGTCCATTTAGAGTTTGTTCTGGCAAAGACGGTAACAAAAATCAAATTTGACTAGCTTTGAGTGACAGACTGAATTAAGGCCAAGAAAAGAACCTGATCATATGCAGTGACTATAAAATGTCAGACTCGTGTAGATTTCCAGAACAATGCTCATTGCTTTGTAGGGCAAAATAAGTCGTTTAAGATTAACCCAGGTTCTGTTGAAGTTAACTTAGAAAAAACTGATAAGATTGGGCGAGCGTGGACTCATCTGTAATGGTTATGGTGAGGTATTACAACCAAACAAGGTTAGCTACAGTTTCTATGTGGTGGAGGTAGAGGTTTCTCAGACATCGATATGGCACAATACCATCTCTAACCTTCTAGAACAGGATGATGTGAATGATAAACAGCTACAAATTTGCATATTTGACTGGGGGAGATGGAAGGAAAATCAGCAGTGCTCTTCTGGTCTAATTGTTTGATCTCAATGTAAATGCATTAGAATAGAATAGAATAGAACAGTACAGCACAGAACAGGCCCTTCAGCCCTCGATGTTGTGCCGAGCAATGATCACCCTACTCAAACTCACGTATCCACCCTATACCCGTAACCCAACAACTCCCCCTTAACCTTACTTTTTAGAACATTACGGGCAATTTAGCATGGCCAATCCACCTAACCCCGCACATCTTTGGACTGTGGGAGGAAACCGGAGCACCCGGAGGAAACCCACGCACACACGGGGAGGACGTGCAGACTCCGCACAGACAGTGACCCAGCCGGGAACCGAACCTGGGACCCTGGTGCTGTGAAGCATTGATGCTAACCGCTATGCTACCGTGCTGCCCCTTCCACTTGTGCTCTGGATGAATCAGAGCCTGTTATGGCACCTGCTCGGCCAAAGGCCGTAAGAAACTACAGAGTCCATGAACATAGCCCAGACCATCATGCAAGCCCACCTCCCATCCTTCGACTGTTTACACCCACCACTTCCTTGGGAAAGCAGGCAGAATAATCAAAGACCTCTTCCACCAGTCTGAGAACAGGCACGGAGATTCAAAGAGCTTCTTCCCTGCTGTTACCAGACTTCTGAATGACCCCATGCATCTTTTCTACTGAATAGCACTACACTCCATATGCTTCACCCAATGTCTATACATTTTTTGTATGTCCAGTTTTTATGTAGAAAACAATCTTCCTGGACTGTATAGAAAAATACAGTGACAATAAATCTACATTTGCTGGGTATTTGCAGAGCTATCTAAAGTAAAATTAAGACTGGGCACCAGCAGAGCTACACAATTCATTAAAGCATCAATTAAATGCTTGGGGCCAAGCATATATTGGATCTTTTGGGAATATACTGCATGCAGCACCCATTGGGTAAAAAGGATTTTGGATAAGGGATGCTCAAACTGTATTTCATAACTGCTAAGATTGCTGCAACTGACCGATTGAAGAGATTTACACAATCATAAAACCTAACATAGTCAGCAATCACGTTTCACTTCCTCGTTCACTGCTTCCCAGCAAGTTTCAGTTGAAAAATGCACATAAAATAATCTTTAGGATACAGGATAGAAAACATTCACACCTTTTAGACCATTGTGTTGCAAGGCATCTTTGCTCAGGTCCCACCTGTTTTATTAAACAGAGAAAAAAATCAAGTCTTATTAAATATTTAACTTGAACTATTTTTGCTGCTGAGTGAGGTTAAGCTCCCAACAAACCATACCAATACTTATTTTAAGCACCCAAGTAACTTAGTAGTAAAGCAGTCCTGATTAAATTAGTCCTGATGCGCGATCAATGAACACAGAAATGAATCGAAGGCTTTAATCTACAAGACGTGTGCCCAGCAGCAGGAGTACAGAAAGAACGATGGCTGCTGGGAAACACGGGTTCTTATACTCTGCCTCATAGGCGGAGCTACCTTCCTCTTGACCAATGAGAAGACAACACTTGGGCCAATGGGCAGCAAGCTTTCTACACCAATAGCAGCTCACACTCCCAGGTACCTCTAGTCATACTACCACAAGTCCATTTAGAGTTTGTTCTGGCAAAGACGGTAACAAAAATCAAATTTGACTAGCTTTGAGTGACAGACTGAATTAAGGCCAAGAAAAGAACCTGATCATATGCAGTGACTATAAAATGTCAGACTCGTGTAGATTGCCAGAACAATGCTCATTGCTCTGTAGGGCAAAATAAGTCGTTTAAGATTAACCCAGGTTCTGTTGAAGTTAACTTAGAAAAAACTGATAAGATTGGGCGAGCGTGGACTCATCTGTAATGGTTATGGTGAGGTATTACAACCAAACAAGGTTAGCTACAGTTTCTGTGTGGTGGGGGTAGGGGTTTCTCAGACATCGATATGGCACAATACCATCTCTAACCTTCTAGAACAGGATGATGTGAATGATAAACAGCTACAAATTTGCATATTTGACTTGGGGAGATGGAAGGAAAATCAGCAGTGCTCTTCTGGTCTAATTGTTTGATCTCAATGTAAATGCATTCTTTTTTTAGCTTTCAGGTTGGGATGAAGAAATGTATGTTTTGTACTACAAAGGCAAACTTGAAAATTAGTAGCCACTAGCAAATTTATTTCCAGCTGCTTTTGTGCCTGATGGGATAAATGTAGGTCAATAAGCTCATTCCCATTCCAAGAATTCAATAAAAGATGTATAATTATGACTTTAATATGCAAAAATAATTGATTTTGTTTTCTGACAATACTACCAATCGTTTTTTTTGGGCAGCACGGTAGCATGGTGGTTAGCATAAATGCTTCACAGCTCCAGGGTCCCAGGTTCGATTCCCGGCTGGGCACTGTCTGTGCGGAGTCTGCACGTCCTCCCCGTGTGTGCGTGGGTTTCCTCCGGGTGCTCTGGTTTCCTCCCACAGTCCAAAGATGTGCGGGTTAGGTGGATTGGCCATGCTAAATTGCCCGTAGTGTCCTAAAAAGTAGGTTTAAGGGTGTGTGGGGGGGGGGGGGGGGGTTGTTGGGTTACGGGTATAGGGTGGATATGTGGGTTTGAGTAGGGTGATCATGGCTTGGCACAACATCGAGGGCCGAAGGGCCTGTTCTGTGCTGTACTGTTCTATGTTCTATAACTTGGGTTTGGAAATTTGTCCAAGATTTTTGCATGATAAACCAAACTGTATTATAATGATAATAGATTATATATTAAATATATCTTAAAGATCGATCACTTAAGTAATGCTCAGGATACTGAAGTTTATTTTAAATGAGTCGATGCTCCATTAAAATAATGGAGAGAAGATCCTCAGGTGAATATACTAGTGTTTGAATAATAATGTTCCATGGCATAATTTCAGGGTCAAGCTTTTGGGAGGTTTGAGTGAACCAAAAGAAGCAATTTAAACCCTGACTACATTGTGATAAATACTATGAAACACTGACAAGCTGAAATGATAAGAGGAGTGACAACATTAATTGCCCATCACTGGAGGGCCCTTTTTGTAAGTCTTTTCATTATATATTCACCCTCAACGAGTTGAGATGAGAATAGTCTCTATATACTGGGCTGATATCAAGTGAGTATCACACCTGGATAGAGTGACCACAGGTTCAGTGCTGGATTTAACATCTAGAGTTACAAGTGTCAGATGTGGAGCCCACTTCAGCCTACCTCACCAAATGGAAACTGCAGCTGTGGCTCTGAGTAGTAAACTCCCCTATTTTTAAGGTGGAGGGTTTCCAGTCCCAGCTGCAAACCACTTAAAAGATACTCCAGAGATTAAAAATTAAGTGAGGCAACAGCAAATTCCCTCGGTTACTTTTCCCTGGCAAGTGGCTCAAGAATTTCACATGGGAGAATTGATTATTCTTTCCCACTCCAGGACAGAATATACGTGTTCTACTGATAGCATTCAGTATTATGAACTGAATAATGAGGATTAGCAAGCTAAATTTGCATTTATGAATAATAAATAAACATTGAAATGGATGGTCATTCAAGAATCCAAATGTTCAATTTGGATTGCCTGATTGGCACAAAATTGCTGGATGTGTTGGAATAGTTATATGCACCTTGCAGTCTCAAGACTGAGAGCTAACTTTCATGGTCTCAGAACTAGCCTTAACCCCAACATCCACTAATTGTACCACTAATCATGAGAATGGGCCTGTCTATACTAACTTCATGGTTACAAAGTGTTATGAAAGTCCTGTCACTTCTCCGCTCTAATATATCCATTTATTGTAATGCATGATACTGAGGAACTCTTTAGAGAATAGGGAGAAACTAAATTTTCCATTCAAATTGATTCTACTTTTATAAATTGCAACTGTGCATATACTTCAAATATACTACACTGGCCCCAACATGGACCCTTGTAGGAAACCATGAGTCACATCCTATCAATTAGAATACCTGCCTGTTATATTTACTCTATCTATCGCTTCTCGTCCAATTTCCTATCCAGTATAATAATAATGACAATAACGTATTGTGACTAGTAGGCTTCAATTAAGTTACTGTGGAAAGCCCCTTGTCACCACATTCCGGCACCTGTTCAGGGAGGCTGGTACGGGAATTGAACCGGTTCTGCTGACTTGTTCTGCATTATTAGCCAGTTATTTAGCCCAGTGTGCTAAATGTTTCAGATGAGTGCAACAAAGACTTTCTGTCATAGTGCTGCACTGCTCCTAATGCACTATTCATCACTCTGCCAGGGCAGATAGGTTCCTACCCTCCATCTCCATGCCAAGCTGGTTTTCATATCAGTTGAGTAATGCGCCTGATGCTAGGGAGTACAGGGGCCTCCTTGCCCCCTGGTGCCACACATCAGTGCCTGCCTTGACAGCACTGTACTGGGGGACTCAGGCAACCATTGCAACAAGTGTCTGAATTTCGACTGTGGCTGGAGTGCGAGGTGATTGGGGAGTGGCGGCCAGACAAACACACCGGGGGCAATGTGGAAGGAGAGCTGTGCAAGGAGGGGAGGTGGTAGGGCAAGGACTGATAATGACAAGCAGAGGGACAAGGAGGCGGATGATGAAGACAAACAATGGAAGGCAGAAGGAAGACCAGGAGGAGGGAAGCTGGACCTCAACAAGCCTACGGGAAAAGCTCACAAACAAGGCGATCAAGGGACACCACTTTGTTTCCTTCACGGGGATGGATGAGACTCCAGTGTCGGTGGATATAGGTCCTACTGGGCCATGGTGTGGGGGGGTATTTGAATTAAGGAATAGTCTTCTTGAGGTTGCTAGCTTTTTCCCTCTGGGTTGCTGACATTCTTCTTGGTCTGGTGAAGACAGGTGGGTTGGAAAGGGTGATATGAATGTGCTGGACTGGTATTCAAATACGGTGCCAGGATCTTCAAACCAATCAGTTGAGGGTGAGTGGAGAAATCAGCTGCAGGCCCACCAGTAGAGTAGGAGGGGAACTCGTCTATGCCTAATTAACGAGTCTCTAAAAGTTGAATTTAGCTATGGATCCCACCATTCTGGTTGGCAGGACAGACGCCACTGAAGGCATCCGCCACCCCCCACCTTAGTTTCAAAATGAAAGAAATCCACTCTTTGTTTTTGTCAAGAATCAAATATTGAAGTCGTACTTGAGCAGTGCTCTAATTTTGATACTATTTTATAATAAATCAAAATTGTTACTTATCATTGAAATTACAAATGGAAGTCATTTTGTCTATTGTGCCTGTGTTTGAAGGTGCAGCTGTTATTAATTCCACCTGTTTTGTTATCCATAACCCTGTAAGTTTCTCATCAAGTACCTGTGCAACCCCTGTTTAAATTTATGGAATCAGCTTCTATAACATTGTCATCTCGAGCAACAATGCTGAACTGAAATCTTTCTCTTCATCTCTCCTCTAGATTTGTTGTTAATGATTTTAAATCAATGGGGCTGGATTCTCCGTTCTGCCGTGCCAGATTTCTGGTTCAGCACGCCGGCGGGGTGCTCTATTTAGTCGGCTGGTCAATGGGGTTCCCATTGTGGGGCAGCCCCACGCCATCGGGAACTCCCCCTGGGCTGCCGGCAAAACGGAGCATCCCGACGGCGGAGAATCCAGCCCATGACCTCCGGTTGTTGACTCCATTTAGAGGGAATAGTTTTTCTCTGCCGACTCTATCAAAACCTCATACACTTAAGTTTCAGTTAGAATGCCTCCCAACCTTCTCTGTACCAAGGAAAATAGTCCTAACTTGTTCAACCATTTCCCATAACTGAAGTCCCTCATCCCTGGTAACATCCTGGTTAACCTCCTCTGTACCTTTTCTGAGGTCTTTAAATCTTTCCTGAAGTGTGATACCCAGAATTGTCCACAATACCTCAGCTGAGGTCTAACCAGTGATTTATAAAACTCGAGGCATGATGTCTTTGATTTTATATTATATTCCTCTATTTAGAAACCCAAATAACACACGCTTTTTTACGTCTCGTTATCAACTTATCCTGCCAACTTTATAGGTTTATGCAGATAGATAGCAAGATCTTTCTTCATCTACATTTTTCAATATGGGCATTTTGTAATGTATACATACATTAGTCCTTCAAACTGTGTTATTTTACCCTTCCCTGCAATTAACTATATCAGCCATCATTTTGCCCATTTTCAGTTTTCCTGTAGACTACAACTTGCTCCCATCATTATCTATTACATTGCCATGTTTTATATCATCTCCAACCTTTATAATGCTGCTCCCTACATTCAAATCTCGGTCATTTATAGAAGTCAAAAAAAGTGCAATGTGGGTACAGTAACATAATAGTTATCATACCGGACCAGTAATCAAGAGGCCTGAATATTGATCCAGAAACAGTGACATAGCAACTAATTAAATTAATCTGAAATTTAAAAAACTGGTATTAGTCATGATGACAATGAAAGTTACTGATTGCTGTAAAAACAAACAACTCGTTCACTAATGTCCTTCAGTGAAGAACATGTGCTGTCCTTGCCTGGTCTGGCCTTGATATGATTCCAGATCCACAGAAATGTGGTTGACTCTTAGCTGCCATCTGAAATGGTTTTGCAAGCCACTCCGTTATATTCAACAAGGTCACTCACCACCATCCTTCTCAAAGGCAATTGGGGATGGACAATAAATGCTGTCTTTGCCAGTGCCACTCTCATCCCATGAATGACCCAAAAGTGACTACTGGGGGAGTATCTCTGAAAAATACCTCCCAGTCTGAAAAACATTAAAAACACTACCACCCTCTGCTTCCTGTGACTGGGTCATATTTCTTACATATACTACTATTTTCCCTTAACTCCACGAGCTTCCAGCTTCCTAACAAGCCAGCAGTAATGAGCCTCAGCATTGTTGAATGCCTTCAGAAAGTCCATATATACCTCATCTACTGCATTATCTCGATCAACCTCTCCTGTTACACCATGAAAGAATTCAATCATATTAGTCAGACATGATTTACTTTTAACAAATCCATGCTGGTGGGGGTTTGATTGTATTTGATTAATCTATGTCTTTCCAAATGAAATTTATTTTGTCCCTGAATATGGTTTCCCATAACTTTCTCATTGCTAATGTTAAACTGACATTTCATGGATTATCCATATGTCATTTCTTGAATAGATAATATGAGCAACACTCCAGTGCTCTCGCACTACTCCTGCACTCAATGAGGTTTCAAACATTTATGACCAATGCCTCTTCTATTTATCCTTATTTCAGCAAACTAGGGCACATTCCAACCAGACCAGATCACTTTCAGTAATGCTACTCATTTTAATACATGTTCTCCATCTAATATTGTCATAATTTATCATTTTTGTTTAATTTATCTTTAACTTCCTTTGTTAGCAGGATGCATAAGCTTTGGATATTCTAGATTTTCTCTTCAGAGAATCATGCCTAGTTTGCATCTAAACTATCTTCCCGAATGCCCTGCAATGCTTTGTTACAACTTTAATCTCAGGGTTTCCTCAGGGTAGTGTCCTAGGCCCAACCATCTTCAGCTGCTTCATCAACAACCTTCCCCCATCAGAAGGTCAGAAATGGGCATGTTTGCTGTTGATCGTACAATAATCAGCACCATTCACGGCAACTCTGATACTGAAGCAGTCTATATCTATATGCAGAAAGACCTGTACAACATTCAGATCTGGGCTGATAAATGGCAAGTAACATTAAGTGCCAAGCAATGACTTCTCCAACAAGAGAGAATCTAATCATCTCCTCTAGAAATTCAATGGCATTACCATCACTGAATTCCCCACGATCAACAAGGGGGTTACCATTGACCAGAAACTGCACTGGACTAGCCATATACATACTGTGGCTACAGAACAGACCAAAGGCTTGGAATTCTGTGGCGAGCACTGGACTAGCCATATGAATTCTGTGGCTGTAAGAACAGGTTAGAGGCTGGGAGTTCTGTGGGGAATAACTCACTTCCTGACTCCCCAAAGTTTGTTCACCATCTACAAGGCACAAGTCAGGAGTGTGATGAAATAATCTCTATTGCCAGGGTGAGTGCAGCTCCAACAACAGTCACCAATGACACCACTCAGGACAACGCAGCCCGGTTGATTGGCACCCCATACACCACCTTAAACATTCATTCCCTCCACCACTGACGCGCGGTAGCAGCAGTGTGTACCATCTATGAGATACACTACAGTAACTCACCAAGTCTCCTTTGACACTACCTTCCAAACCTGCAGCCTGTATTACCTAGAGAGACAAGGGCTACAGGTGCATGGTAACACCACTACCTGCAAGTTCTCCTTCAAGCCACACACCCTCCTGACTTGGAACTCGATCGCTTTTCCTTTTCTGAGCCAAAATCCTGGAACTCCTTTCTTAATGCTTTTTGTCTGCACTACATAGACTGCCGTGGTTGATGGAGGCATCTCACCATCACGTTCTTAAAGGGCAATTAGGGATGGGCAAAAATGCTGGCATAGAAAGCACACTCACATCCCATGAACTAATAAATAAAATAAACCTGAAATAGCATTTTCAAGTCTACCTATGCAAGGTCGCTTCTTAATTCACTGAAATTAGCTCTTTTCCATTTGAGTGTTATTTTCACTTTCAATAATTATTTTAAACCAAATTGTGGTGTAGTTATTGTTACCTAAATTATCTCCTACTGTAACAAACTCCACTTATCTCACCTAATTTCTCAGAACCAAATTGAACACTGCCTCATATCATAGTGGACTGGAGACACATTGCTTGAGAATATTGTCATAAAGTAGAATCATTGAATTATGGTATTATTATAGAACAGAAGGTGACTATTCGGCCCATCAAGTCTATGTCAGCTGTTTGTACACATAACAGAAATTCCTCTGCCTCTCTACTCTTAGCACTATCCTTTTATTCCCTGCATTAGGGTAATTATATTATTTGGATAATAATTTCAGATTATTGTTATTCTATTTTTGTCTTTGAAACTGCCAGATTTTCTCATCTATCTTCGCACTCTTTTGAGATGTATTCTCAAATGTACACTTTGAGATGTATATTAAAAAAACTATCAGAAATTGAGCAGCTTTGTTTCCTAAGCTCAAGCCAAATAGAGCCATCTGGTATATCCTTTCGATTTAGGACTGTATCATCCTTCGGCAATACTGCCACGCCCCCTTTTCTTTTTCCATCTCAATATTCCAGATTACCAAGTATTCAGGAATGATAATGAACCCATTCCTGGCCTTGCTTAAACCCTTGCTCTGGCAATGCAACTATGTCATAATTCCATGGAGCAATTTATGCCTGCAGTTCACCAACTTTATTTGGTACACTGTAGCCATTGATATATATATATATATATAAGCTAATACCTTTTTTTGCATTTTTCTGCAATCTATCTCATGCAATTTTAGGGCTATTACTGCCTACCTGGGAAATAAAGGTATGAAAGTTAAAAATAATATGAAAAAAGCCCAAAGATAAATAAAATGTGAGCATGAAGTAATAAATCTGACATATTCAACACGGATGGGGGATTCAGGGGGTGGCAAAGGGCGGGCTTCAGCAAATTGAGGGACCTGTTTATTGGCGGGAGGTTTGGGGGCCTGGGGGAACTGGAAGATAAATTTGGCCTTCCCCAGGGGAACATGTTCAGATACCTGCAGGTAAAGGCGTTTGCTAGGCGGCAGGTAGAGGGATTCCCTTTGCTGCCCTCGCAGGGGACGATGGTCAGAGTGCTTTCGGGGGTATGGGTAGGAGAGGGGAAGGTGTCTGACATCTATAAGGTAATGCAGGAGGTCAGTGGAGGAGCTGAAGGCTAAATGGGAGGGGGAACTTGGGGAGCAGATAGAGGACGGGACTTGGGCGGATGCCTTGGCGAGAGTCAACTCTTCCTCCTCATGTGCGAGGCTTAGTCTCATCCAATTTAAGGTGCTGCACCGGGCCCACATGTCCGGGACTAGGATGAGTAGGTTCTTCGGGGGTGAGGACAGGTGCACCAGATGTTCGGGGAGTCCTGCGAACCACGCCCATATGTTCTGGGCATGCCCAGCACTGGAAGAATTCTGGAAGGGGGTGGCGGGGACGGTGTCGAGGGTGGTTGGATCCAGTGTCAAACCAGGTTGGGGACTCGCGATTTTTGGAGTTGCGGTAGAGCCGGGAGTGCAGGAGGCGAAAGAGGCCGGTGTCCTGGCCTTTGCGTCCCTAGTAGCCCGTCGAAGGATTCTGTTACAATGGAAGGATGCGAGGCCCCCAAGCGTGGAGACCTGGATCAGTGACATGGCGGGATTTATAAAATTGGAAAAGGTCAAATTTGCCCTGAGAGGATCAATACAAGGGTTCTATAAACGATGGCAGCCTTTTCTGGACTTCCTGGCTCAGAGATAGGTAACTGGGTCAATAGCAGCAGCAACCCGGGGGGGGGGGGGGGGGGGGGGTGCATTATTGTAGTGTTTATTCTGTAACTTTATAGTGTGTTAATTTGCGTTGTTGTTAAAATGCTGGGTTGTTCATGGGGATGGGGCGAATGTATATGATTGTTAATATTATTGTTATTTTCGGTATTTTACTAAGGTGCGTCAATGTTGTATAAAATCAAAATTTCTCAATAAAAATTATTTAAAAAAAAAATAAATCTGACATATTCGCCCTACGGATATTTGGACTGAACGAGACAGCTATTAAAGCTGAAAATCAATCCATGAAAATGTTTCTATTGAGTAATTTATTTGACGTATTTCTTATATTCAACAGATTTAATTCAATAATTCACTTAATAACCTTCTTCCATATGACTATTTGAATTAGTAATTTTAATCCCGCAAACAAGTACGTATCTTCACACAAATTGGTTATACTCAAAAACATTGTTTTAATTCTCTTTGGACTTACTACTGGACGGAAATGTCAAGTTTTACTTTTGTTTAGAAAACGTGGAGGAACAAAGCAACAGGACTGCCTGGAAGAAAATAAATTATTAAACATGACAAGTTTGGTTATAATACAATATTCCTTCACTCCTTATCTTCACAAATGTACACAGATTTCAAGGATAGCACCCCACTCTGAAACCAATGGCTGATGCCACTCAATCGATCTTTTGTGGATTTCACTTCAATGTCCCACCTTCATAATTGATACAAGTGTTTCCAAACTCCACTCTTAAAAACCCATGCTTTAAAACCTTCTTTCAAGCAATGCTTTCCATCAGCTATTTCACCTCCAAGTTTTCCAAATATCCTTTCAAACAAAACGTCCTCTCCACTGTTTTAACAAGAATTTTCTTCCATGCAGACTCCGAAATCCAGCCACCGATTGCTTCACAATTATTTCAACTAATGTCTCCCAAACGTAGTGGTATTGCTGCTAGACTGGCAATCCAAAAACCCAGGGTAATGTTCCTGGGACCCTGGTTCAAATTCCACCATGCAGATGGCTGAATTTGAACTCAATAATAAAAAAAATCTAGAATTAAAAGTCTATTTGTCGGTTTTTGTAAAAACCCATCCGGTTCACTCATGTCCTTTAGGGAAGGAATGTGCCGTTCTTACTGATATGTGGCTTCTTTGTGATTACAGTCAGGTCTATGGGGGGGGCACTTATCAATATGTACTTCAGCACACAGCCATTGATTATCAGTGATCTCTTCAGGTCGTATACCACTGCCAATTTGTTGGCCAATGGTACATGGCGATTATCCATTTTGAGAGTCAGTGCACTGCTGCGCTCACAAGTGTGCTTGACCAGTTTGCATGACTTATTTGACCTATTGACTTATTTAATCCTCCGAGTGCCAGCACCTTGGGGCATCCCTGCTTCTGCCTGCTGTGGGTCTGAAAGTGTAATGTGATCACCAGATTTTGACCTTAAGGCTACTCTACAACTAAGTCCCACCGAGGCATGTGTATCTGCACAGGTTCTTCTATTTCAGAGTCCATGAATCCCTCCTCTGTGCTGCTGTTGGGGCTGGAGTCAAGAATCCAGCTGATGAACTCTCTCGGCTGCTTCCGAGATGTGCCTGCTGTTACAACACCCTGGGCTAGTACGCGGTCAATTCCAGCCCCATGTACCCCGAAGTCACAACATAAGTGAATTAACCAAAATTCTTATAAAAATACCCAAAGTCTTTGGCCCTTGGCTGCCCAATAATTACACTCACCAGGGCCGGGATTCACCCCGACCCGGCGGGGCGGGGGGTCCCGGCGTGATGGAGTGGCGTGAACCACTCCGGCGTCAGGCCGCTCCAAAGGTGCAGAAGTCTCCGCACCTTTAGTGCCAAGCCCTCGCCTTGAGTGG
This sequence comes from Scyliorhinus canicula, assembly GCF_902713615.1. Lineage (NCBI taxonomy): Eukaryota > Metazoa > Chordata > Chondrichthyes > Carcharhiniformes > Scyliorhinidae > Scyliorhinus > Scyliorhinus canicula. The sequence continues at coordinate 22,820,061 of NC_052161.1, forward strand.
TTAGGCCCGCGCTGGAGTGGTTGGCGCTCCGCCGGCTGGCGTGGACGGCCTTTGGCGCCATGCCAGTCGGGGCCGAAGGGACTACGCCGGCCGGCATAAGTCCACTCATGCGCCGGAGCGTCAGCGGGTGCTGATGTCATCCCCGTGCATGCGCAGGGGAGGGGATCACTTCCGCCTCCATCATGGTGAAGACCATGGCGAAGGCGGAAGGAAAACAATGCCCCCACAGCACAGGCCCGCCAGCCGATCGGTGGGCACTGATCGCGGGCCAGGCCACCGTGGGGGCCCTCGGGGTCAGATTGCCCCACGCCCTCCTCCCCCCCCCCCCCCGCCCCAGGACCCCGGAGCCCACCCGCGCCGCCTGCTCCTGCCGGTAAGGTAGGTGGTTTGATCCACGCTGGGGGGGGGAGGCGCTGACCGGCGCAGCGCGATTCCCACTCCCGCCGAATCTTTGGTTGCGGAGAATTCGGGACACGGTGGAGGCGGGATTGAAGCCGGGATTGAATCCCGCCCTGGGTTTTTAGTTGAAACATAATTACTGTTTATTTATAACAAGAATGATGATGAAATAAGCAGCAGATACATTTGGTTAAATATTAATAAGTACCGAACTCCGACTTGAACTTTATTCTCCACCCTCTACACACACACACACAGGACAGACAAACAGAGGGGTGGAAAAGGGAAAGAAAACAGAAGTGAAAGAGAAGAGTCTTTGCATCAGGTGACAGTTCCTGGCATGCTTTCTTTACAGTAAGCTAGAAAATCACAATCTTTGTTTTGTAACCCATACTGGCTTTCCTGCAGTTTTAAAAGCAACGTACTCACCACGTTCCTGGAGAGGCAGAGACAGGGGGCATGATTCTCCCAACCCCGTGCTGGGCCGGGGAATCGCGCCATGCCACCCCGACGCTGGCACGCGATTCTCCGAGGTGCGGAGAAGCAACGCCATTTGCAGCGGCGCATTTAGCTCGGCACCGGTTGCGGGCCGCTGTTGGCTGCCGGGACGGCCATTCTCCAGCCCAGATGGGCTGAGCGGCCGTGCGGAAACGGCAGGGTCCCGCCGGCGCCATTCACCCCTGCTCGCTGCTGGTGGGAACTCTGAGCGAAGGATCGGCGGGGGGGGGGGCCTGTGGGGGGGGCTCCGTCCCCGGGGGGGGGGTCTCCGTCCCCGGGGGGGGGTCTCCGATGGGGTCTGGCCCGCGATTGGGACCCACCGATCGGCGGGCAGGCCTTTCCCCCCTCGGGCCTACTTTGTTGTGCAGCCGGCCCCTGAACCCCCACGCCATGTTGCGTTGGGGCCGGCGCGCTGAAGAAGTCCCCCGTGTGTGCGCAGGTTGGCGCGCCGCCCATTTGGCGCCGGGAAGGGAGGCTGGAGCGGTGTGAACTGCTCCAGTGCCATGCTGGCCCCCTGTGGGGGACAGAATCGGTTGTCCCCACGCCCGTTTCGCGCCGCCGTGAAACGCGACGGTGTTCACGATGGCGCGAACACTTAGGGCGGGATTCCCCCATAGCCGACGGGGCGGGGGGTCCCGGCGGGGTGGAGTGGCGTGAACCACTCCGGCATTGGGCCGCCCCAAAGGTGCGGAACCCTTGTCTTCTCGCCTCTGTAATGTAGAAAAGGGTCATACTGACATAAGCACAGGCCTTCTGAAGCAAGCTAGATAATTCACACCCTCTTTTCTGGGAGAGTGAACAAATTCCGAACTTTGCCTGCACAGCCTGTAATGGATCTCCTGTAAACAGATTCATCAAAGCTTTCTGCCAGCTCAGAAACAAAGCCTTTGTGGAGAGAAACATAGAGGAGAGAGAGTGGGTCCTCTCGCTAAGCTGCGGAGTTTTAAAAAAAACTGAAAATCTCGTGATTCTGAAAACATTCCAGTGGGATCAGATCACATCACCGCTGGTTATTGGGCAGAACACAGCCTTTTGGGCCAATTCAATGGCCATCAGCCAAATCAATCAAACCTTGTCCCAGTCAATCTCTGTCATTGGTGCCGGTCAGTCTCCAACACCAGTCCAAACCAACACAGGCTTCTGCTTGAATTGATGGCACAAGCCACTGCTTCCTTCTGCTTGAATTAAAAATGAATCATCTATGGATCAAAAGTGCAACAGCAAAATAAAAGGGAAATGAGCGATTAAACAGGAAGTACCCTTACACTGTGAAAGAAGGAGACAGAAATAAGGGACATGACTCAATCTTGCTTTCTGATGAATATTTTAGTGCTGGGTCCTCACTTGGTTTATTGCTGCTGACCTCAACATCAGCCCAGGAGTGGTGAGCATCCTCCCTGGCCAGTTAGATGGCTCTGTCCTCATAGTCCGTGAGGACATTGAGTTCTGGCATTCCTCCCTATTTTGTAGCAGCTTGTCCTGCATGAAAACAGACGGAGAGAGCGCAAGCAGGATGCGTGCCAAAGGAGATAGAACCATAGAATCATAGAAAGGTTAAAGCACAGAGGGAGGTCATTCAGCCCATCTTGTCCATGCCAGCCCCAGGGTACCCTAGTGCCCTTTCTAATTCCACCTTCCCGTGCCCAGTCCATAGCCCTCCTGTATCTTACTTAAGGTGCAGTTCCAGGCATATTTTTAATGAGTTTGAGGTCACTGTCTCCACCACTAACTTGGGCAGCAAATTCCACTACCTTCTGCACAAAAACCTTCTTCCTCAGGTCCCCTCTACACCTTCTGCCACTTATCTTGAATCTATGTCCCCTGGTTCTAGAATTCTCCACCAAGGGAAACAATTTTATTCAGTCGTCTCTACCCCTTCCCCTGATAATTTTGTGCACCTCTATTAAGTCACCTCTCAGTCTTCTTTGTTCCAAGAAAATAACTCCAACCTATCCAATCTCTCCTCGCGGCTACACTTTTTTAGCCCTGACAACATTCTTGTACACCACTTCTGTACTCCCCCCCCCCCCCCAAAGCAATTACATCCTTCCTGTAATGTGGTGACCAGAATTGCACACAATACTCCAGTTGTGACCTCACCAGTGTTTTATACAATTCCAACATTATATCCTTATCTTCTATACCTCTGACAGTGAAGGCGAGGATTCCATATGCTTACTTTACAACCTTGTCTACTTCAACTGGTGCCTTTTGGGACCTGTGCACGTGTACGCCAAGATCTCTCACTTCATCAACCCCTCTGAGTATATTCCCATTTATTGTGTACTCCCTATCGCTGTTTGCCTCCCTAAATGCAGGACCTCACACTTCTCTGTGCTAAATTCCATCTGCACTTTATCGCCCATTCCACCAACTCATCGATATCATTTTGGAGATTATAGCTATGGTAATGATGATAAGAATGCCTGGCCTGTGTGGATGATGAGTGGAACCAGCGAGGTGGTGGGGACACGACCCACAGGGGAGATGAAGATATGTGTGGGAGAGTGAGTGGGCATACTCATACTAATACTGACTCCTCAGACCTGAATGTAATTTTAATAACACAGAGGAAGTTGGGGGTAAATGGTGGTAGTTTTATTTAATTATTTGCAACGTGCTCCTCAAGGCAGCATATTGCTCCCAGTACAGTCTTTGCTGGGAGACCTAACCACACCAGGCCCTGTTTTGATCCGGCTTTTATCTAAGTTCATAATGAGTGGGTGGCCTCCATCCTCTATCTGGGAAGGTTGTACTCCACGAGATCAACAATGGTTTCCCCTTGGTCCTCGTGGGGGTTAGGATAGTAATGAACATCATTGAACGCAAATAAGCAAAATTCCTGTGCTGTTTTGGCTCGGATGTTTTGACCCTTTCCATTGGTGCAATTTTCTGGTGCGATTGGAAAGCAACCCAAATTGACTTCGGCAGGACAGGAGGATCCTGCCGTCAGCTGAGTGCCCCCATCGCCAGAAACCCCGCTACCGGTGGGGTGGGGGGGGGGGGAGAATTAAAATTCCAGCCAAGGAGTTTGATTTTGCTCTTCGAGATAAGAGAGGCAAAATTGATGAAGTAACCCAGAAAATAGCTTTTCTGGGCTGGAGTCTTCATTTCAAATGTAGCAGCGGACGCATAGGGGAAAATTAAATTGAAATCCAGGCTAGCGTTTATATGGGCTGCATGGAGAGGGGGGAAGGGGAGGGGGGTGGGGGGGGGGGAGGGGGAGGGGGAAGTTGGCTGTCATCCCAGCATGTGTGAAGGCAGGGCAGTGAGAACTGTGTTCCATTTCCAGCTTTATCGCCATTCTACTGCTCAAAATCCAACGGGAAAGTGACAAGATATCTAGCCGAAGTTTGCCTTTTCTAGTCATGTTCAGAAAATGTCAAATCAGACAGGAAAAATCAGATTACATGTTTCTGTACTGGTGTAAACAATATTGCCATTTTAACAGCAGTTCCTGATTGCACTGTGCTGCATTTGTTCTAATTGACTATAAAGAAAGCTACAGTAGTTGTTTGTGGAAAGAATCAACCAAAAGTACTGAGCAGAAAATGATTTTGCCAAGCTAATTTTCCAAATGATTTAGAATGATGAATCTGCATTCAGGTTTAAACTCAACAATTTGCATGTATATCACCATCATTAATGGAGAATAGTGGTTCATGAAGACAAAATCAGAAAAAAATCTCGACATTGTGAATATATTTAATATTTCCTACAGTTAAAAACATTTTCAAGTAATCTTCCTGTAGCTTTACTGCAATGTTTATTAGTCAAGTTGGAAAACATTCACCTTGTCCAAATATAGTATTTTGTTGTGTTCAGTTTTCGTAAATAAGACCACTTCCTGCCTTTTCTCTCATCAGTGCCTTCGTAATATTTTGAGGTAAATACATGTGGCATGAACAATCAGATCTAAAGTTACAAATCTTGTAGAAAATAGATAAACATAAAGACAATATTAATTCAGTAAAATATTTCGGATTGTCCTTGTTGCTGACATTGCAGCAGGGTGAGACTTCCTCCTATTCCTATAAACTTGCTTAAACGCGTAGCATTTTTTGCATCTTGGAGTTGATTAAGAGTGCACAGCAAGTTTCCTGCAGCATCCTTTCACTGAAAAAAGCCTTGCACTGCATTTAAAGTTCTGATGACGCTCAACAACATCTAAGAAGCTCTCCAGATTGGCACACAAGCCAGCTCCTTGATTTAAAAAAATGTATTTTTATTCAAACCAGAACACATATAAACATGAAAATGAAATGAAATGAAAATGGCTTATTGTCACGAGTAGGCTTCAGTGAAGTTACTGTGAAAAGCCCCTAGTCGCCACATTCCGGCGCCTGTTCAGGGAGGCTGGTACAGGAATTGAACCGTGCTGCTGGCCTGCTTGGTCTGCTTTAAAAGCCAGCGATTTAGCCCAGTGTGCTAAACTTCCCCGTCAGCCGACTGCAGAATCAGGAAACGTGACAGGGCGTGGGATTGGGTCTGACAGCGAAATTGCGGTGGACACCGATTTGACGCCAAATCGCAATTCTCCATTGCCTCGACAGCGGCGCAATTGCGGTCTGGAACGTACGTACAATAAACACCGTTTGCATATCATTATCAGGCCTGACCCGGTATTCTCTGGGGTCTCCGCGATTTTCCTCCTCTGATGGGCCGTGTTCCTAATGGTGCGGTTCACTTGTGCTTTTAAAAATCGTGAAACCGGCTTTGTGGCTTATGAGGGAGAGAGAGCAGGTAGGACACAGAGAGGAGTGACTGTGGGCTGCGGGGCTGGACACTGGCCGGGCTGGCTGGGGTGGGGGGAGAGTGGCCCTGCCAGGGCTGGCGAATGGGGGTTGATGAGACAACGGGCCGAGTGACCAGGGTGACCTCACCCCATGAGATCGGGGCAGTGCCAAGGCATGCCACCTTGTTGCGCACCCCACTGAGCACCCACCTTGGCCCCTGGTTCTGGAGAGTGACACCGGCTGTATGGGTGCCCCGACCTCCCACCACCGCACCCCACACTCCGCCATACCCCGCACCACACAACCGGCACAGAATGTCCCAGGCTGATCCATAACTGCAACCCTGCCCCAATGCCTCCACCGTAGATTGCACCCGTGCAGTGTTGGCCTGAGTGGCGGGCATGGTCGCCACCACCTCCTGCTCCTGCACGTGGTTGGACCCCTTCACCTGCTCCTGCCACCACCCTGGCTCTGTGACTGCAGCTCCATAATGGATGGACTGTCCATTCCAAAAGCCCAAAACCCGTCTGGATGACAGCTAGTTCCGGGAGTCAGCCCACCCTCCGACCATCTTCCCCCTCGGGAGTTCCTACCTCCACCTGCTGTACCGGGTCAACTGTGTGGTGAGCACCAGATAGTGTCCCAGAAGCCTCTTCACTACAGTGTCCAATCGAGGTGGGTGTCTCTGGGATGGTGGAGGGTGTTGGAGACAGCTGTGACAGTAAATCTGTGTTATTATCGGACTCAGGCTCCGGGGCGTCCTGTGTCTTGTGTGAAGGGCCGGTGAATGGCTCATCGCTGCTCGGCTCACAGGGGGGCTCCGGCTGTGGCATTAGCTGGGGGCGTGGGGGCAGGGGACACCAGATTGACCCGCCCCACCACCAGCAGGTCCTGCAAGACGCATGATTAGACAGTGGGCTGGGGGTGGTGGGGATGAAGGTGTTGTGGGTGTGAGAGTGATGCTGAGGGTGGTGTTGGGGGGTGGGGGGGTTGACACATGTCACGGGGAACCTCAATTAAGCGGGGTCTCACTTCCTTACCCACAGCCGACCTCCACCCCGCCGACCATGTCCAGGACACGCAGCCCTGCTATGGTGAGGGGCTGCAGGTCCGGCAGTCCCTCTCCAGTTTTCTCCCACTCCTTGTGGTTATGGGCGGCCTTCTCGGAGGGGCAAACAGTGTTCGACAGTCTGACGCATGCAGACCATGGGGTGGGTAGCTGGTGGCTCCAGTGGCCAAGGCACCCGGGATTGGCCGCCCTCTGGGTGGGAGGGGGGGCGGTCTGGTTCTAGGTGTGTGGGACGGGGGTTAGTGCCAGGGGCACAGTGTTGCCTACTCACCCTGGTCGCCCTGAGGAGGTCGTGCAGTTTTTTCCAGCATTGCTGGCCGGTCCAGATGGTATTGCTCACGATGCTCACCCGTCTCTGCCGCCTGCGCCCAAGCACGGCGAGTGAGGGTGAACTTAATCAATTTCCAATTTTAGGAATTCTGCTGCATCCCCCAGCCAGGCCGACACCCCTGGTAGCTCCAACCTCAACTCCAGTAGAATTTGCAGCCAGGCAATCAGAGTGACGAAGGCCACCACATCAGCCCCCATCCCCACCAACTTCTGGCAGCTCTGATATCCCAAAACCGACGACAACTTCGCCCCCACAATTTTCGATAATTTTTCAAATATTGGGCCCCTAAACCCCACCATCCTTGGACATGACCAAACCATGTGGATATCCTTTGCCAGACTCCCTCCGCATCTCTCACATGCATCCTCTACCTCTGGAAAGAACCCGCTCATACGAGGCCGCATTGTATCAGCCCCATGCAACACTTTGAACTGTACCTAGCTCCTTCGAGCACAGGACGATATCGCATTCACCCTGTGTGGAACCTTTCTACAAACCCCCATCCCAACTCCATGTACCGCTTCCGCTTAACCTCCTCAATTGGCTCTTTCCCTGTGCCCACCAGCCATCTGTAAATTTCCACAATCTTCCCATCCCCAGCTCATCTGGCGATACCAACCTCTCGAACAGAGTGTGCTCCGGTAACTGAGGGAAGGAGGGCAGCTCCTTCCAGACAAAATCCCCAAAGTGTTATCTTTAATTTCCACCCCACCGGGCATCTCTCCTGTAACTTGCCCAACCTTTCACCCGTTCCACCCCTTCCCTATGCCGCCGCCTATACATCGCATCCATCCCTGCCAAAGCAAACCAGTGATTCCTACAAATAGTGGCCAGCACTGACATACCCTAAACACCAAAATGTTGGCCGTAGATGATTCCAGACCTTTTTTAAAAAAAACATTTTATTAGGGTATTTGTAGATTTTATAATAATAAAACAACATGAACATGGTATATAAGACATTTCCATCCCTGACACGTTCCTCCTGCCCCCCCCCCCCCCCCACAAAGAAACAATAGCCTAACCCCCCCTAGATTTCTGCCGACATTTAATTTTCCCCGTAAAGGTCGACAAATGGCTGCCACCTCCGGACAAACCCTAACATTGACCCTCTTAGGGCGAACTTTATTTTCTCAAGACTGAGAAACCCAGCCATGTCGCTAACCCAGGTCTCTGGGTTTTGGGGGCTTCGAGTCCCTCCACATTAACAGTATCTGTCTCCAGGGCTGCCAGGGAGGCAAAGGCCAGCCTCTCTCGCCCCCTCGACTCCCGGCTCGCACGACACTCCAAAGATCGCCACCTCTGAACTCGGCACCACCCTTGTTTTAAGTACCGTGGACATGACATCAGCGAAATCTTACCAAAATCCTCTAAGCTTTGGGCATGCCCAAAACATGTGGACAGAATTTGCTGGCCCTCCCGCGCACCTCGCACACCTATCCTCTATCCCAAAAAGCTTGCTCATCCGGGCCACTGTCATGTGTACCTGAAATTGTATCAGGGTAAGCCTGGCACATGATGAGGATGTGTTAACTCTGCCTAAGGCATCTGCCCACAAACTCGCCTCTATCTCTCCCACTAGCTCATCTCCCCACTTGCCCTTTATCTCCTCAATCTGAGTTTCCTCCGACTCCATAAGCTCTTTGTAGATATCCGATACCGCCCCCTCTCCTACCCCCGTTCTGGGAACTACGCTGTCCTGTATCCCCCGTGGCGGTAGGATTGGAAAGGTCAGAACCTGCCTTCTCAGAAAATCCCGTACCTGCAGATACCTAAACCCATTCCCTGCTGGCAGTTCAAATTTCTCCTCCCAATCCTTCAAACAGGGAAAGCTCCCATCTCAAAATAAATATCCCATCCTCTTGATCCCTGCTCTCTGCCATCTCCGAAACCCTCCATCCAGCCATCCCGGTATGAACCGATGCTTATTGTAAATCGGGGCCCAGACCGATGCGCCCTCTGCTCTCCTATACTTCCTCCACTACCCCCAGACTCAGGGGGCCACCACCACCACCGGGCTTGTGCAGTACCGGGCCGGCGAGAACGGAAGAGGTACCGTTATCAGTGCCCCCAGACTTGTGTCCTTGCATGATGCTGCCTCTACACACTCCCACATGTAGAGCTTCCGACAGCTCCGCCCCCACTACCCACTTCCTAACCATGGCTATATTTGCCGCCCTGTAGTAGTTGCAAAGGTTCGCCAGTGCCAACCCACCCTCCCCCCGGCTACGCTCCAGCAACGCTTTCTTCACTTGCAGGGTTTTACCCAGTCACACAAAGCCCAAAATCACCCTATTTACCCGTTTAAACAAGGCCTTTGGATAAAGATGGGGAGGCACTGAAAAACAAACAGAAATCTGGGGAAGATCGTCATTTTCACGGTCTGTACCCTCCCCGCCAGTGACAGTGGGAGCATGTCCCATCTCCTAGTCCACCTTCAAGCTGGGACAAGTTTAGCTTGTGCAATGTCTCCCATTCCCGTGCCACATGGATTCCCAGATAGCAAAAGCTCCTTCCCACCACTCTAAACCGCAGCACTCAGTCATGATTCCAGTCCCTTAAGAATGATGCCCATGTCACCGTATATCTCCCCAGCGAGATCGGGCCAGGGCCCTTACGTTCACCCCTACACTCAACGCCTCCTCCACCTGCACCTACTCCACTCTCTCCTCTCCCACCACTGCCGGACGTTCTCCACGTTCGCCATTCAGTAATACTGTAACAAATTTGGGTGTGCCAGCACCCCCCCCCCCCCAAAATGCCGCCTCCCTTGTATAGAATCAACGGCATTTTGCCAGCCCACACAAGATTAACTTATCCACCTGACAAAAAAACACCTTTTGCTAGAACATCGGGAGGGACTGAAGCACAAACGAAAATCGGGGCAGGATGTTTATCTTGACCATCTGCACCATCCCTGCTGACGATAGTGGAAGGATATCCCACCTCTTCAGATCCCCTTTCACCCCCTCCACCAAGCCAGCTAGATTCCATTTATGCATCGTGGCCCAGTCATGAGCCGCCTGAATACACAAGTAGCTGAACCTACTCTTGGCCAACCTGTGTAAGCACTCAAATCTGCCCTTCTCCCTGGGCGTTCACCAGAAACACTTCACTCTTGGCAATATTTAATTTGTAGTTTGCAAAGATGTCAAACGTCTCCAATATGCCCATTATTCTATCCACACATTACAATGAATGGAAATGTATCCACCTCTTTGATTAACCATTCCCTCAGCCACCAGTGCATGCTGGTTGCAGAGTGTACCATCTACAAAATACACTCCAGCAATTTGCCAAGTCTTTATCAACATCACCTCCCAAATCTGCAACCTCTACTAGGAGAATATCAAGGCATTTTATGTATATATTAGGAAAAAGAGGGTAGAGAAAGAGTTGATCCATTTAAGGACAAAGGAGAGAAATTATGTGTAGAACCAGAGGAAGTAGGTGAGGTCCCTAATGAGTATTTTGCATCAGTATTCACAAAGGAGAGGGACACGTTGATTGGCGGTGTCTCAGACGGATGTGTAAACACTTTAGAACAGGTTGTTATTACGAGGGAGGAAGTGTTAGGTGTGTTAAAAGGCATTAAGGTAGACAAATCCTGAGGGCCAGATGGCATCTATCCCAGATTACTGAGGGAGACAAGAGATGAAATCGCTGGACCTCTGACAGAAATCTTTGTGTCCTCATTGGCCACAGGTGAGATCCCAAAGGATTGGAGGATAGCCAATGTTGTACCGTTATTTAAAAAGGTTTGCAAGGCAGCATGGTGGCACAGTGGGTTAGCCCTGTTGCCTCACAGCGCCGAGGTCCCAGGTTCGAATCCCGTCTCTGGGTTACTGTCTGTGTGGAGTTTGCGTATTCTTCCCGTGTTTGCGTGGGTTTCGCCCCCTCAACCAAAGATGGGTAGGTTAGGTGGATTGGCCATGTTAAATTGCCCCTTAATTGGAAAAAATGAATTGGATACTCTAAATTTATTTAAAAAAAGGTTTGCAAGGATAATCTAGGTAATTATAGGCCAGTGAACTTGATATCAGTAATAATGAAATTTTTGGAAAAGATTCTCAGAGACAGGG
>NC_052161.1:22831275-22846457 GCF_902713615.1 Scyliorhinus canicula
GGGGGGGGGGGGGGGGGGAACGGCCAGCAGAGAGAGGGGGAAACGGCCAGAGCGGGGGGGGAAAAGGCCAGAGAGAGGGAAAAAGGCCAGAGAGAGGGAGAAAAAAAAAGGCCCCAGAGAGGGAGAAAAGGCCAGAGAGGGAGAAAAGGCCAGAGAGGGAGAAAAGGCCAGAGAGGGAGATAAGGCCAGAGAGGGAGATAAGGCCAGAGAGGGAGATAAGGCCAGAGAGGGAGATAAGGCCAGAGAGGGAGAAAAGGCCAGAGAGGGAGAAAAGGCCAGAGATAGGGGGGGAAAGGCCAGAGACGGGGGGGGGGGGGGGGGTGGGTGGAGTAGGTCAGAGAAATGGGGGGGGGAAAGAGGCCAGAGAGATTGGGGGGGGGGGGGGGGCGCGAGGCCAGAGAGATGGGGGGAAAGGCCAGAGAGGGGGGGGGGAAGAGGAGAAAGGGCAAAAGCGGGGGGGGGGGGGAAGCCAGAGAGAGGGGGGTGGGGTGGGGGTTATTTTCTGTCTCAATAACCCAAAAATAGTCTCGCTTTTTGTCTCCAAAATGAATCATGAAAATAATTTCAACAACTTCAACAGTACCTGATCAAGGATTCTGCCCATTCGATCAAACAGAACTTTCAGGAAATGTCCCTCAAAGAAAGGAGATTCCAGATTGCATTTCTCCAAAGGTTTAGGAATCGCTGGCCAGTCCCATCTCATACAATTACCACAACAATCCCGGAACTGTCAATTAAAGAAGCATTAATGAACTCAAGCACGTAAAACAAATTAACCATCCAATGGCTCTCCTATTCAGTCAGTGGAAGAAATTACACTATAGGTGCATCTTACATATAGCATTAGACTACTTTGAAGCTAAAAGTACTTGGTGAATTCAAATTTCAAGGAATTTTTGAATTTGTGCTTTAGCCATTGAAAATTTATAAAGGATAAACAAACTATGCCAAGGCAGTCACGTTATAACACAAATCTCTATTGTGTTTGTTCATATTTATTGGCTTTGCATTAACATTTCTTTTTTTAAAATAAATGTTTTTTATTGGGTTTTTGAATAAAGTATATTTATCGTTGTGGACACAAAATAGAATACATACATATATATACATAGAAGAGAAGGGAACACGCACTAAAAACAAAACAAACAACAACAAAAAAGTTAGAATAAAATAACTGGTAGGGTATTATGTGCTAGCTCAACAACAGCAGCTCTGTACAATTGGCAGTATTGCTTTTAGCACATCAGTAAGCATCTGTTTGTGGTGGGAGGAGTGAGGGGGAAACTGGGGAGGTACATGTACATTTGGGCGCCGAGGAAACAATTACAGAACAATTTATAGATGGCAATACGCGACTGGATCTGTTGTTGGTGTTGTCGCTTGCTTCTCCCGGATGGTTTTCGCGGCCGTTGTCGTCTCTCGATCACCTCCGCTCAGCCATTGATCCCATCTTTCGCCCGGATTTTCCTTGTTCTCTGCTCCTGTAGATGCCAAGTTTGTTCCTGTTTCCCGTGCCCTCCTTCCGGCTGTCATTCCCTTGCCCCCTCCCCCCCCCCCCCCCCCCACCTCACTGGTTCCCCTTTATTGTTCGCTGTCTCCTCCCTCTTCAACCCCCCCCCATCCCCTTCTCCTGTGGTTCACCTTTCTTTTCTTTTAGGTTTAGCTGCTCTCCCCCTCCCTGGTCTTTCCCTCCCTCCCCCGCCTCGGCTACTTTCCCCTGATTCTTGGCTACTGGCCATTCTTCTGCTTGTTCATTGGGCCACAACAGGTCCCGGAACAATTGGGTGAATGGCTCCAATGTTTCTGTGGAAGCCGTCGTCTGACCCTCGGGATGGCAATTTGATTTTCTCCCTTTGGAGAGATTCTGAGAGGTCCAGACAGCCAGTCTGCAGCTTGGGTAGTGCTGCTGACCGCCAGCCGAATCAGGATTCTACGGCGGGCGATCAGGGGAGGCAAAGGCAAGGGTGTCCGCCTTCCTCCCCAGGAACAGATCTGGCTGGTCTGATATCTCGAAGACCGCCACCTTCGGGCATGGCTCCACCCTCATCCCCACCACTTTGGACATTGCCTCGAAGAAGACTGTCCAGTACTTTGCAAGCCTGGGGCAAGGACCAGAACAATATGGGCGTAGTTGGATGGGCCTCCTTGGCACCGTTCACATCTATCCTCCACCTCCGGGAAGAACCTACTCATACGAGTCTTGTTAAGTGGGCTCTATGTACCACTTTTTTTGTGTCAGGCTGAGCCTTGCGCACGTGGAGGTGGAGTTGACCCTATACAGTGCTTCGCTCCAGAGTCCAACACCTATTCAATCCCCAGGTCCTCCTCCATTTCTTTCTTGTTGCGTCCAGTACGGTGTTGGCCCTTTCTACCAGTTGGTCACACATGTCACTACAGTTCCCTTTATCTAGGATGCTTGCATCCAGTAATGTCTGTTGTGGCGGTTGTGGATGCGTCCTTGTCTCCTTTCGTAGAAAGTTTTTGAGTTGCAGGTACCTTAACTTGTTCCCCCTGGCTAGCTGGAATTTCTCTGTCAGTTTGTCCATTGTTGTGACCTTGCCGTCCGTGTATAGGTCCCTGACTGTCAGTGTCCCTCCGCCCTGTCCCCACTTTTTAAAGGTGGCGTCAGTCAGTGCTGGTGTGAACCCATGGTTGTAGCAGATGGGAGCTTTGTCCGACATTTTGGTCAGGCCAAATTGCTGCCGTAGTTGGTTCCAGGATGGAGGGTGGCAATCACCACCAGGCTGCTGGAATGTTTTTTGGGTGGGGATGGGAGTGCCACCATGGCGAGAGCCCGGAGGGAGGTCCCCCTGCAGGAGGCCTCCTCTGCACGCACGCACTCGGCTTTTGGCTCCTTGATCCATCCCCTTACTCGCTCGACCGTCGCCGCCCAGTGGTAGAATTGTAGGTTTGGGAGGGCTAGTGTCTCTTCCCCCCCCAACCGGATTTTGTTTTTTGTAGACCTTCTTTGGGATCCTAGAATTCTCCCCCCCCCCACATACGAATGAGGAATTGAACAAACGAACGCGATATAAAATAGGTTTATTAGTTAGAATAATGTAGATGTGAGCCAGTCTGATAGTAGTGAGCTCACAAACAAAGGACAAAGGGATTCAGAAAGCATGGCCAGGAAGGGGGGAGGGGTGCCTCGTGGAGGATGGAGAAAAGGATGCTGGGTAACAAGAGGCCCAGGGTTGAGGAATGCGAAGTGAGTCAATCAGGATATATGGCCAGGTCAGGAGGTGTATAGGATGACCTATGGGAATCTTGTATGTGAAACTTGATGCCATTTGAATGATATTTGCAGAGATTTCTTTGTCTCCAATTTCACTTGGTTCTGGGGCTTCAGAAGACTGCCTGTGTGTTCTGAACCTCTGTGGAGCGAGTCAGCCTTGCAAGTTGGTTAAAAATAAATAATACTATACCTACAAATCCATCTCGTGTTTTATTGAGGCCAGACTGACGGGTAAAGACTCAATATTGTCACGAACGCCATGATTAGTTTTGTCTAGTGCTTTGAAAAAGGCCTTGGGGATGTGGATCGGAGGATGGAGCTATAGGAAGAGGTAACTGGGCAGCACGTTCATTTTGATCGTCTGGACTCCCCGCGAGGGAGAGTGGGAGTGTGTTCCATCCTTTGCGGGTCCTTTTTTATTTCCTCTGTCAGACTGGTGACGTTCCATTTGTGGATCTCTTTCCAGTCATGGGCCTATTTAGATCTACAGGTAGCGGAATTTGTGTCGGGCTTGTTTTAAACAGCAGTCCCATTAGTGCTGCCCTCCATCCTTGTGGGTTGTACCGGGAAGATCTCGCTTTTGCTAATGTTGAGTTTGTAACCCGAGAAGGCACCAAACTCTTTCAGGAGCGCGATGATTCTGTCCATGCTGCTTTGTGGGTCCGAAATGTAGAGGAGCAGGTCATCTGCATTAGAGTGAGACTCTGTGCTCTTTCGCCCCGTTGGATACCCCTCCAGCTTTTTTGCTTGCTCTGAGAGCAATTGCTAATGGTTTTCAATTGCTAATGATTCCACGTTTTCTATCCCTGGAAACACGCGTTTTCCCCACCCCAAAGAAGTCAATTCTGGTGTATACCAGTTGTGCACAAGAACGTACGTCATTATTGTGAAGAACTGCTTTCGCTCTATTGAACTCGGCCGTCTCCTAGCTAGGTCTGCCCCCAATGTCCTCGTAGACTCTAATGAAGTGTCCTTCCATTTGCAGATTGTTTTGCCTGGCCAGCACAGGATTGCTTCCATCTTGGTACTGGTGCAGTTTAGCTATAACTGCCCTCGGGTGATCCCCTGCCTTAGGCTTCGTGCTCTGTCCATTTCTGGTGGGTTGGGGAATGTTTTCCTCCCCACTAAGTTATCCAGCATCTCAGCCACGTTGCCATGGGGTTTCTACCCTCGATCCCCTCTGGAAGGCCCACTATCCTTACATTTTGCCTTCTCGAGCGGTTTTCCTGATCATCCACTCTGCCCTTCTCCCCTGGGTGGGTTGTGCACCCTTCTCCCCATGGTGGGTTGTGCACCTTTCTCCCCTGGGTGGGTGAACCTACAGGGGTTCCTCCGCTCCATCTGTTCCGAATTAAGGGGCCCGAATTCCCTTGCCATGCTGGTTTTCCCCATTTATGGACGCTTGATTTGTCAGTAGTTGGGTCTTGTACACAGTTGGAAGATTCTCAGGTGACTAACCTGGTGGGGGGCTTCTTCCCCTCGCTCCTGTGCGAATTAACAATACTTACCGGTGGACGCGTCCCTGTCTTCCGGGGTTTCCCTTGTTAGGGGGCCATCCAGGATGGCCGCTGTCACAGCTCTCTCCATGCGGTCGGGACCCTGCGCTCCGGGGCTTCCCGTGTCCAGGGGGCACCTGACATGGCCGCCCACTCTGCGTCTGCCACGGGTAGTCCCCTGCACTCTGGAGTCTCCTTCGCCCAGAGACACATTACTGGGTGGGTGCTTGCAGCAATTCCTTGTTTCCGCGCCTTTGGTTGTGGCACTTTGTATAGGGGGGGGCCCCTATTGGTTACCTCCTTCTTACCTTGTTTCTCGCTCTTTCCGTGTGTTCCCCCCCCCCCCCCCCCCCCCCCCCCCAGCCCCCCCCCCCCCCCCCCCCCCCCCCCCCCCCCCCCCCCCCCCCACCCCCCCGGTCCCTATATTTCCCCACCTTTTTCTCGCCTTTCCCGTATATCTGTCTTTTGTCCCTCTTTCCCCTGCTCCTATCCCTGTTTGCTCTCTAGTCTCTGTTGAGTGGTCGGTCTCCCCCCCCCCCCCCCCCCCGGAGCTGTCCCCCCCTGTTGGGGGCGTGCTGCTGCCCTGCTTTGTTGCATACCTCCGGCGCTAGCTTTCCTGCTAGTGCGGTGGCCCCCCTCTCGGGGGTTACAGTCTCGCTTCTCCCTCGCCCGACCTCTACAGTTTTCTGCCTGCTCTTTCCCCGTCCTACCCTGCACCCCTTTCACTTGCTCTCCCATCTCCGCAACTCTCGTTCCCTCGTGCTGGGGCCTGGTCTCCCACCTGAAACGGTCACTCGGGTAGTGGTTTGCTTTTTGTTCAGGGTGCGCTTGCCGTGGCGGGGGACGGGGTGCCTGGCATTGCCTCCCCCCCCACTTTGGCGTGCCTTGCCCATTGCCAGGGGACCATTATTTCTACCCTTGCTGTCGGCTTTCCAGCCCGTGGTCCTCGACAAACTTGTTTGCTTCGACGGGGGCTGTGAAGAAGTACTCTATTTCTTGGTATGTGACCCAGAGTTTAGCTGGGTACAGCATATCAAAACGTACGTCGTCCTTGTGAAGAGCTGCTTTCGCTCAATTGCATTTGGCCCGTTTCCTGGCTAGGTCTGCCCCAATGTCCTTCCCATTTGCAGGTTGTGTTCTGCCTGGCCCAGCGCAGGACTGTTTCCATCTTGGTACCAGTGCAGTTTAGCTATAACTGCCCTCAGATGATACCCTGCCTTGGGCTTCGGGCGCAGTGACCGGTGTGCTCTGTCCATTTCTGGTGGGTTGGGAAAGTTTTCCTCCCCACTAAGTTATCCAGCATCTCAGCCACGTATGCCGTGGAGTTTCTACCCTCGTTCCTCTCTGGTAGGCCCACTATCCTGATATTCTGCCTTCTCGAGCAGTTTTCCTGATCGTCCCCTCTGCCCTTCGAGCTCCCCTGCGTTGTGACCAGTCTCGCCACCTCCTTCTCCAGGGCCTTGATCTGGTCACTCATGTCAGCTGTGTCTTTTTCCGGCTCCTTAATGGTCACCTCTTGGACTTCCAGTTTCTCCTCTTGGGCTTCCAGTCTCTCCTCTGCTCTGCCCATGGAGAGCTGCACATCCGCTAGGGCCTTGGCCATTGCTGCCTGCACCGCGGCCTCCAGGTCTGCTCTGGCCTATGCCTTACTTTCCTGTTGATGTTCCCTCAGAGTCTCGACAAAGGCTGCCTTCCAGTTCCAGTTCCCCCCTGGCCCAAAGGGAAAATGCTCCTGTCGGCCCAGTTCTTTTTGTTGCGGCGAACCTTCTGTTCCGCCACTTTGTTTGCCGGTTAGTTCGTCTGAGTGGGCTCGCCCATGGCCCCTTCTGCTTCTGGTGGCCTTTCTCCCTCTGTTTTGGCTACCTTCTGGCATTTTTTTTTCCCTTTTTGTTTCTCCCCCCTTTCTCTTTCCTTTTTTCCCCCTTTTCTTTTCCCCTTCACTTCACTCCTTTAATACTTCCCTCCCTTAAAACTTTTTTTCCAAAAAATTTAATAAAATTTTTTTTTTTTTAATTAAAAAGAGGGGAAATAAATTTTTTTTCCCCTTTCTCTTTACAAGTTTCCTCTTCAAAAAGTTCTTGGGGAAGTTCTTTTTTTACCTTCTCACTCGCCCACACGCCATGTCAGGAGGGTCGAGAGAGAGGCTTCTGGCTGGGCTGGGTGTCCTCCTTGGTCCCACTGCCTGCCTCGTAGTCACCGCCGGGGGTGGAGGGGGGGGCTCGGTTCCCGCCGCAGGCTCGGTCCTCGATCGGTCCCCGTGTTCTCCTGCCCTGCGGGTCGATCAGCCGATCCCTGTCGCTGGCTCGGTCCTCGCGTTCTCTCCTAACGTGCGCGGGGGTTGGGGGGGGGGGGGGGGGGGGGTGGGCAGTCCGGCCGGTTTGAGCCTTTTGGATTTTTTATCTCTCCCCTGGGACGGGACGCGACTGTCGGAGGTCCGTTGCCCGCGACCGCTCTCCTACTCCGCCGGATGTCCGACTGCATTATCATTTCTTAGAAATAATTTAATTTCCATTCATTATAGAAATAGGAAAAATGCAAATTACTGCAGATGCTGGAGTCTGAAACCAAGAGAAAATGCTGGAAAATCTCAGCAGGTCTGGCAGCATCTGTAGGGAGAGAAAAGAGCTAACGTTTCGAGTCCAGGTGACCCTTTGTCAAAGCCCAAGAAATAGAAATGATTATTTGTTGGTTTAAGAAAATAAGAAATAGGAGCAAGGGAAGACCACATGGCTATCGAGCCTGCTCTGCCATTCAATATGATTACGACTAATCTTAGGCTTCAATTTCACTTTCTCGCCTGCTTCCATATTCCTGGATTCTCTGTGATGCCGAGACTCTGTCTAACTCTCCTGGGTACAGAACTCCAAAGACTCACAACCCTTTGAGTGAAGAAATTTCTCTTCACCTCAGTCCTAAATGATTGATCCCTCATCCTAAAACCGGGCCACGTGTTCTTGATTTTTTCAGCCAAGGGAAAAATAACCTCAGTTTCTACCCTCTCAAGCTCCTTCATAATCTTGAATGTTCCAATGACATCATCTCTTATTCTTTGAAACTCCAGAGAATACAGCCCCAATTTATTCAGCTTTCATGGACAACCCTTTCATCCCAAGGTGCAAACAAAAGATTTGGACAAAGCTTCAGGAGACTGTACTTTAAAAAGATATAATTAGGAATAAGTTATCATGCACAGATTTTGAGCCGGAGTACCTTCAACGCTTTCCTTAAACCTCCTTTATTTGTATGCCCCTCCTTTGATTTAGGCCCCACTCGATTTTGCTATATTAAAAGATGTAAAGCCTAAGCTACCATTGTCATCACACCGAATGATGAGACTGAATCCACCATCCGTTACAAGAAAAGATAAATTTAGATTTTAGCAGGTTTTTATGCTGGAGAGAAACGAAGCAAAGCAGAAGGGTTCCAGAGTGAGAGAGTAATCATTGTGCTGAGGAATGGAGTTATCTGAGTTTGGTGGGATAAGTGGTGTTAGTGGAGCGTAATGGTTGGGATGATAGCTGAGGAACATGACAAGGTTAAGCCGTAGAAAGTTCTGGTTTATTCACAACTAGACATCAGGTATTGCAAGAGCAAAAGGCATGGAATCAAAGGCAGAAAGGCAAAACTGGGTGATGTCAGCAACAGATGGGAGCTGACTCCATGAACTAATGATAGAGCGTTTGACATAGGTGCATCAATTGTTAAGCTTTCACTTTTGCAGGATAATATTCTTACTTGCCTTACCTGCCTGTGTGCATCTCTGAGGTAGGTATCATAACCTGTGCCTTCTACATAGTAAGACGATTTTGCTTCATCAGGAACAAGACATAGGAAACTAAAGTATTCAAGGAATTTAGAAAACAAAATCAAATTACATAATTCAATCGAACTATTTTACTATTAAATATGTTAACTACAATTCATGGCTAAATTTTGTATTTTAATGCTACTACAAAGTATCTCCAATGAGCTTTTATAATATGGATATAATATGTATATTATATTTGGCAAGATTATACTTGGATAGTTGATCAGATTTCTTGGAATTTAAATTTTCAGGAAACCATCGAAGCTTCAAATGGACATTAAATATTCCAAGGTATCAAATAAAGGGTACAATGCAAGTTCTCAAGTGTCCTGGACAATATTAATCCTGGGCATCACTAAAACTGCTTATCTGGTTACTAATCTCATTGTTGTATGTGATATATTGCTGCCTGAAAATCAGCTGCTGCCATTCTGTGTATTATCGTAGAATTTACAGTGCAGGCCATTCAGCCCATCGAGTCTGCACCAGCTCTTGGAAAGAGCACTCTACCTAAGCTCAACTGCTCCACCCTATCCCCATAACCCTGTAACCCCACCCAACACTAAGGGCAATTTTGGACACTAAGGGCAATTTATCATGGCCAATCCACCTAACCTGCACATCTTTGGACTGTGGGAGGAAACCGGAGCACCCGGAGGAAACCCACGCACATACAGGGAGGATGTGCAGACTCTGCACAGTGACCCAAGCCAGAATCGAACCCGGGACCCTGGAGCTGTGAAGCAATTGTGCTAGACACAATGCTACCGTGCTGCAACGGTAAATAAGTGTTTTGGAACATCCTGAGGTCACGCGAGGAGCTGCACAAATGCTTTATTTCTTTGCAAACAAAATTAGCGTTGGCCTCCAATTTAAAGTCAAGCCATAATTGAAATATTATGGTTTGAATATGCCCTTCCACTTGGAATTTCATTTGTTAATGGGAATAGTATAAACAGTTTCTGTGCAATTTGCTCAAATTATTTAAGGACACAGCAACAGAGATTTCCCATATTAACTATCCAATTAAATTGTTATATTAAAAAAGGTTACAACTCCAGTATTACATAGGGGTGCACAGGATATACAGCACAGACAGGCCATTCAGCCCAACCAATCCATGTCAGTGTTTATGCTCCATTCTTCCCCTTAAATGCATTCATATATTCACTTCACCCAGTTCCTGTGATGACAATTACATATGCTTTTCATTCTTCGGTGAAGAAGTGTCTTCTGAATGCCATATTGGATGTTTTGCTATCTTGTATGGAGTTCTGCTCTTCCCCACCAGCATATTGAGTATTACATTATTGCGGAGAAGTTACAATTAATCTTTGAGCATACCTATTTACAATTTTATGAACTTCTGTTTTCCCATCGGATTTTGTGTGGTCTGGTGTTGGAGGTGGGGAAGCAGTCAACCAATTGGAACCCAGGAGTCTGTTGTCTGGTGACAAATCAGTAAAAAGTGGATCTTCCTCCAAGTCTCTGAAACAAGGAATACAGAATAAGTAGGAAATTATTAGAATATATAAAGTCTCGGAATAGAGTACATTCCATGACAAATTTTTTTTTACCAAAGTACAATAATGGGTGTGTGAAATTTGCCCGCTTTGTTCACGCCAACTGAAAACATACTATTATAGATTATATCCTTTCAAATGTGGGTTTATTCTGATGAGAACATCGTCAGGTACCCAACACTATATTGCTCACAGACCTGACTACTGGTAGCAGTAGTGGAAGTCATCTGATTTTGTAAATTATTTTATTACGAGCATCATGTAAGATGAGCATTGTGTACTATGAAAGCATTTTGTCTTCAGTGCATTTTTTTTTCTATTCCATACTGATGCCAATGTGGTAACAACACGGAAAGTGAGAGACTAAGTGATATATTTGGTTGGTAGATTGATCATTACCACTGCGAGGCTGAATGCCAGTCTCGGTCTGGTGGCTGCATCAGTCTAGTGTAAAATAACTTTAGACAGTCGCAACTCAGTTAGCAGAGGTCTGCAGCAGTCTCTAAGGGATTGCCACATCGACATTTATGGCTCCAAATGAAAAGCAGTCAACTCAGTGCATAGATCATACCACAACCTGAACATTTGCTTCAGTAAGAGATCAGAGAGACAATGAGGAGGGGTAAAGGAGGGAAAGGAAGTTTGAATTTGTTTTCAAATAAAAGGTTCAAAGTTAAACTTCATGGTACTATTTAAATAATCTTCAAGTAAATTTGCAGTTTTTAAAAAGAAATTAGGAAAATTTGAATATCGATTAATTTTCATAAATATTTGCATTTCGGATGGCAATGTTGGCCACTTCACACGAGCACACCCATTAAATACTGTAGATGAGGATAACTGCATGTGTTCTGCTGACTTCATGTGACCACTAAGTGCTTTATTCCCTACCTGCTTTGACGTATAAAAACACGCAGGATTGATCTGATTACATGTACGATAGGATTTCTCAATTTTAAATGTGAGATGCCAAATTTGTTTTTATTTTAGATTTCCAAGATTTTTAATCTCGAGTGTCTCACCCAAGACTTGCTGAAATTCCAGATTCAGAAAATCTGTTTAAAGAAGAACTTGCACCTAATTCTAAAAGAATGGTTAGAGCCAGGAAGAAAGTAAATCAAATATTCCAAAGTTTCTTAAAACAGTGGAGAATAATAAAGAATGTCAGTGAAGAGAGGAGTGTTAAAATTTTATTTTAAGGATCGTTGCATTGATTTCCCCAGTGCTCGAGTGAGTTTGACTAGCAAGTAGCTAAGTCACATATGTATTAGAAAGCCCTAAGGTCTGATCCTTGGTTTATGTTGAGTCAGCTAACCTCAGCTCAGATGTAGGTGGAAGGATTAGAAGTGGTCCATCAGGGGCAGCAGAGTGGTGCAGTGGTTAGTACTGTTGTCTCAGGGCGCCGAGGACCGGGGTTCGATCCCAGCCCTGGGTCATTGTCCTTGTGGAGTTTGCACGTTCTCCCAGTGATTGTGTGGGCCTCATCCCCACAATTGGCCATGCTAAATTGCCCTTTAATTGGAAAGATAAAATAAAAAATTTAAAAAGTGGTCTATCAAGGTTTCTGCTCCCTATTGCTAACTAGAGAACTTTGCTAAAAAAGTGCAGGAATCTGGAATCCTGAGATATTCTGTGGTGCCTTCCCAGTCACAGAGAACCCTTCACTATTCACCATCACATATGAATAATGGTCACTTGACTGAGTACCCAAGGTTTCGGTCAATCTGTACTTCAGGAAAGAATCATTCACTCAAAGGTAGGGAAGATTGTGAATTAAGTGTTCAAAATGTTTTATTTATATAGGTTTGATGCTGCTGTAGTATTCTGGACAGTGAAGTAGCTTTATTACTGCAATACCCTGTGTTCGTGTTTAGTACATAGAGTACTTGGTAATATGTAGGTTTTTAAACTATGGTCCCCAGACAATATGGAGTCTGTGAAGTAGTTGGATTTCTGTATTTGTTGAACAGCTAGTATCTTTCTGTGCCAAGCAAAGACATTTCCAAATATTTCTTTGAAATTAGATTTTTAAAAATAAATTTAGAGTACGCAATTACTTTTTTTTCCCAATTAAGTGGCAATTTAGCGTGGCCAATCCACCTAACCTGCACATCTTTGGGTTGTGGGGTGAAACCCAAGCAGACATGGTGAGAATGTTGAAATTAGATTCTTGTTAACCATTACAGGTATTATCTTTTCAATTTCTATCAGCGCAGAAGTCTGCAGTGTAAAAACAAATGTTCCTATAACCAAATAATAACAATTTTTATCTTTCAGATGAGACATTAAATCAAGGCACCAGCTGCTATCATGGGTGAACCTAAATGTTTCCTCGGCACTATTTTAAAAGGAGTAAGGAGAATGCTTTTGGTGTCCTGGCCAGTGCTCGTCTTTCAAGCAATATAAACAAAAGAAAGATTAGCTGGTCATGTATTACATTGCTGTTATGCTGTGCTGTGTGCCAATTACCCGCAGTATTCCACTGCAACTTCTACTGGGAACTGCAGTGAGGCAGCCCACATTTATTTTCCAAAAGATCCAAGAGCTTATTCTTAAATTGTTATAATTTGGCTATAGGAACATTTTATTTTTTACACTGAAGACTTCTGCTATGATAGAAATTGAAAAACAAAAGTGAAGGATACATTAAGAAGCATGCACATTAAACACACAATGCTTTTCAAAATGCTTTACTTTGGAACATTTTAAATACATTTCTGCCCTTTCCTTTTACACCACACCAGCAGCCATCAATGTATCTTGTAAAAATTATTAATGTTAAAATAATAATGAACTAACAAATTGATGAAAAAGAACAAAACTAGCAAGTAATAACTCACACTGCTCCTGCTATCTGCCCATTTTCAACTATATCTTTGTCTTCTTGGCAAGGTGGTTTATTCTCAATGTAGTTCCGTTCCTCCAAATTCCTTAGGACCATGCTGTAAATAATGTGCTCATTTGGCTTTTGCAATAGATGCTCAAACATTCTCAGTGTCATTATACTGATCTGTAAAATGTAGCATGCAGTATATCTTAAATCATCCCATTGTTTACAATTTTACTGACAGTAAATTGTTTTCCCAAAAAGTTGCAGTTAGAAATACAGGATAAATCTTTATAGAATACAATTGAAACAGTTTCATATCATCAAAATATTGGTAGAACAACAAAACTAGAATCATCAAAATCTGGATCTACAAAGCATTTCTAAGCTATCCCTTTCTGGCATTTCCATAGGTTTGACCTTTCCACTCTCACCTGCCTCAATCTTCAATAAGAAGTCTTACAACACCAGGTTAAAGTCCAACATGTTCGTTTCAAACACTAGTTTTCGGAGCACTGCTCCTTCCTCAGGTTAATGAAGAGGTATCAATCTTCAATGTGTTTAAAGGATGGAGTTCAGTGCAGTCCCTTAGGTAGCAACGTTTTCAACAAATCCAGGTCACCTAACTGCCACTATCTTGAGTGGTATTAGCAATTCTAAATTCAGTTAAAGTAGTCGCCCACTTAAAGACTTAAAGGAAATAACAATATGTAAACTTGAGGCCATCCAATACTCTGTTGCATGTGTCCTTTCACCATGTCCTGTTCACTCACTATGCCCATGTTTGCTGACCTAGAACGGCTCCTAGGTAAACAATGCCGTGATTTTAAAATTCGCATCCCCATTTCCAAATCTCTCTATAGCCATGTCCCTCCCTATTTCTGTAACTTCTTCAGCCTTCCCAATATCTACGCTCAGCTAATACGGGCCTTTTGAGAATGACGGATTTTAACTGTTTCACATCTGAAGGCTGTTCCTTCAGCTGCCTAGGTCCTAAACTCTGAAAGTCCCTCCGTATGCCTCGGTCTCTCTATCTCTTTCCTCCTTTAAGATTAAAACCTCCATATTTCGGCCTTCTGCCTTAATATAGTTTATACATGGCTTGGTGTCAAATTTTGTTTCATAACGCTCCTGTGAAGTGCCTTGGGTTATTTCAGTATGTTAGCATTGTTGTTAGCATTCAACGGGATACAAAGCAAACCAACCCCACCTAGTGGAAACTATTTAATATTACAAATATTTAGTTCACTACAAGATACATGGGGCTGGATTTTCCACAGCACCATGCCAAAATCACTTTCGGGGCAGGGGTGGAGAAACCAATTTCACGCCAAAATTGGGCCCGGCGCAGACCCGGCAATTCTCTGGGACCTGAGAATCGGCGTGATCAGAGAACTCTGCGTGGCTGGGGGCCCATTGACGGAGGCCAGACCAGTGATCCTCCGATCCTGAATGCCCGAATTCCCTATTGCCGGTTGGATGCTCGCGTGGCAGGTGCAGACTCAGTCCGTGGCCATTCTGGTGGTGGTGGTGGTGGTGGGGGGGTTTAATAAGCGGCCGGAGTTAATTTCCGGGCGGTCAGATCCTCGGGCGCATGGCCAATCGAGGGGGGCTCTAATTCTGTGTCTGCTTCCGCGGTCCGAGTCCGCCTGGTGCGACCGGTGGAGACCGCCGCCGTGGGCATGCGCGGACTAAAAAACAGAAGTGCGGGGGCCTGTAACCGCAGCTAAACGTGCGTGAATTACTCTGGGTCCCTGCTAGCCCCCTGCAGGGCATTGAATGAGCTGATCTTTGAGTGTCTTTACGCCGGCGTGGGGACATTGTCCCATTTTGTGAGAATCCAGCCAGTACTTAATTACCCTCATCAGTTAAATATTTCAGACTTCAACTTGAATTAAACAAAGAAACGCATTTCACAACTGGATCATTCTATCCAAATTGATGCTTTAATGTATTTGCACTGACAATTTATCATAAGTACTTACCCACCATTACTTCTTGAAACATTTATGAAGTTATAGCTCCTCCATTTGGTTCAGGTGCAGTTAACCATTTTTAAACTCATTATTTGGGCAGCAGGGTAGCATGGTGGTTAGCATAAATGCTTCACAGCTCCAGGGTCCCAGGTTCGATTCCCGGCTGGGTCACTGTCTGTGCGGAGTCTGCACGTTTTCCCCTTGACTGCGTGGGTTTCCTTCGGGTGCTCCGGTTTCCTCCCACAGTCCAAAGACGTGCAGGTTAGGTGGATTGGCCATGCTAAATTGTCCATAGTGACCAAAAAGGTTAGGAGGGG